>NC_135753.1:1847500-1917500 GCF_041903045.1 Epinephelus lanceolatus | reverse complement strand
TTTTATAACAGGATAAACAAATATTAAAGGCATTATTTTGTTTTTCCGTGTGAATAAAAAAAATAATGGAAATCCACATGCTTTTTCCATTTTCTTTTTCAAATGGGCAATTGGAGTAGAAATTAGACCACAACCAGTAATTAACTTGTGTTTGGCCTTTATTGTTAAATCAATATTATGTGCCCATAGGCGTCATTTAGGTATGGCGAGGTATGGCAGCTGCCATACCTTGGAATCAGGAGAAAAAAAAGAGAGAGAGGTTCTGTAGTCATTACTTGAGGCGCACTGGCTGGTTGTTTTCATTGTATTGCACTTAAATACAGTCAGGTCCATAATTATTTGGACAATGATACAGTTGTCATCATTTTGGCTCTGTACACCACCACAATGGGTTTTAAAAGAAACAATGAATACGTGCTTAAAGTGCAGACTCTCAGCTTTCATTTAAGGCTTTTTTCAAAAATGTAGTATGAACCGTGTAGGAATGACAACCATTTCTTCACACAGTCCCCCAACTTTAAGGGCTCATAAGTATTTGGACAAACTAACATAATCATCAATTAAACAGTCAGTTTTAATACTTGGTTGCAAATTTTTTACAGTCAATGACTGCCTGAAGTGTTGGACACATAGGCATCACCAGATGCTGGGTTTCTTCCCTGGTGATGCTCTGCCAGCCCTTTACTGTAGCCGTCTGCACTTCCTGCTTGTGTTTTGGGTGTTTTGCCCTCAGTTTTGGCTTCAGCAAGAGAAACGCATGCTCAGTTGGATTCAGGTCAGATGATATGACTTGACCATTGCAGAACATTCCACTTCTTTGCCTTAAAAATGTCTTTGGTTGCTTTTGCAATATGCTTCAGGTCATTGTCCAACTGCACTGTGAAGCATCGTCCAATGAGTTTTGAAACATTTAGTTGAATCTGAGCAGATAATGTAGCCCCAAACACTTCAGCTTTCATCCTGCTGCTCTTGTAAGCAAGACAAGACTTCACTAGAATAAATACAGAGGGTTTATCACAAGATGCAAACCATTGGTTAGCCTTAAAAATGGAAGGCCAGATTAGAGTTTGTCAAAAACCATGTAAAAAGCCTGTACAGTTGTGGAACAGCATACTATGGACAGATAAAACAAAGATCAACTACCAGAATGATGGGAAGACAAGAGAAGGAAGAAGGGAAGGAACTGCTCATGATCCAAAGCACACCACCTCATCAGTGAAGCATGGTGGAGGTACTGTTATGTCATGGCCATGTATGGCTGCCAGTGGAACTGGTTCTCTTGTATTTATTGATAATGTGACTGCTGAGAAGAGCAGCAGGATGAAAGCTGAAGTGTTTGGGGCTACATTATCTGCTCAGATTCAACTAAATGTTTCAAAACTCATTGGACGATGCTTCACAGTGCAGTTGGACAATGACCTGAAGCATACTGCAAAAGCAACCAAAGACATTTTTAAGGCAAAGAAGTGGAATGTTCTGCAATGGCCAAGTCATATCATCTGACCTGAATCCAACTGAGCATGCGTTTCTCTTGCTGAAGCCAAAACTGAGGGCAAAACACCCAAAACACAAGCAGGAAGTGCAGACGGCTACAGTAAAGGGCTGGCAGAGCATCACCAGGGAAGAAACCCAGCATCTGATGATGCCTATGTGTCCAACACTTCAGGCAGTCATTGACTGTAAAGGATTTGCAACCAAGTATTAAAACTGACTGTTTAATTGATGATTATGTTAGTTTGTCCAAATACTTATGGGCCCTTAAAGTTGGGGGACTGTGTGAAGAAATGGTTGTAATTCCTACACGGTTCATACTACATTTTTGAAAAAAGCCTTAAATGAAAGCTGAGAGTCTGCACTTTAAGCAGGTATTCATTGTTTCATTTAAAACCCATTGTGGTGGTGTACAGAGCCAAAATGATGACAACTGTATCATTGTCCAAATAATTATGGACCTGACTGTAGGTCCATAACATGCTCATCAGTGAATACGAGTGTTAGTGAATACGAGTGTTATTGAATCAAATTGTTCGGCACTTCGCTCCTCCGCAAGTTGTGAGTTACGGTAGGCTATCTATGTGTTGTAAAAGCGTTTTGCTAACCAGCCTGTCTAAATTATGTCTTGAAGCCGGTCTGATTGTATGTGGGGTTTTTTTCTTCATGTCGGCATGTTAAGCTTGTATTTTCGGTCTCTGGAGACACTCCAATAAATTCGCCTATACAGTATTGTACCAAATTGGCCTTTGTTTTACTGTGTTTCATACACCGGACCCCTTGGTTATCTTCTAGAAATGAGCTTGTAATTAATTTATTTTCTTTATTTTCTGTGAAGTTAAATACATGACTAATGATAATTAAATGTCCACTCGCTGTCCGTGGTGCTGAAATATGCGCCGAAATAGGTCCGATGTTTTCACTGCTCTCACCAAGTCGTGCATTACATGCAGACATGAGGTATTATGAATGTGAGAAACAGCTTCATGTCCTTTGAAACAGTTTTCAATAGCATAGTATGTACTTCTGACAGGTCAAAGACCAAAGTGAAGTTTTATATAAGTTCATATTTTTGAAACTCCATCATCAGTAGCTCTGTGACGTCATGTCATATTGCCATACCTTAGCTTTTGCTGGAATGATGCCCCTGTATGTGCCCCTACTGCATAGATAGACAGATAAATAATAAATAATAATAATATTAATAATAAAAGGGACGCTGCTGTGCCTCGTAAATGCGCACAGCGTCTCTCTTTATGGGGAAACGCGCTTATTGTTTCTGCTGCGGGGTGGGGGATGGGGTGCTCGCTGCAGGTATTTAATAACCTCAGGCAGATATCTTTTAACGTTACAGTCTTTAGTATTTTTGGTTATGATCCTTCCACTGTAGCTCTGCAGGGAAACACTGTACAGGGGAATAAAAAGTGGGAAGCAGTAACTTCACTGATTTTAAATTTAAATTTAAATCTCCAGACACGCAAAGTATATGCGCATTTACGCGCGAGGCACAGCACCGTTACTTCATTGATTATCTATCTATTTTTTTAGATTCAATTTTATTTATATAGTGCCAAATCACAACAAACGTAATCTCAGGGCACTTTACACATAGAGCAGGTCTATCTATCTATCTATCTATCTATCTATCTATCTAGGCCATAAGCATAGCCGATGCCAATGTTTTGAGATGCAGTAGGGGCAGATAATATAGATATAACAATAAAGGCGAAAAACAAGTAGGTTTCTGGTTTTGGTTTAATTTCTATATCAATTAGCCATTTTGCATCTACGTATGTACATATATATATATATATATATATATATATATATATATATATATATATATATATATATATATATATATATAAAAGTTTAAAAAACATGTTTAGGAGTGCAGTACCTGTTGAAGTACCTGATAAATCTAGGAACTTCATTACATTGAATTCCGTGAAATCCAATTTGCAACACTGACCACAGTACTCAAACAACTAGAGATATTAAAGGGCTAGCTACAAGATTTTAAATCTCTTTATCATGCCATCCCTGAATTATGATTACACTAGCAGATGGTAAAATATTATATTATATTATTGCCCCAGCCCAACTTCCAAAACTTCTCAATTCTTTTTTTTTTTTCTATTAACATGCACAGTTGGTAACTGGCATTCAAGTTATATTTCAGAATTGATGTGAAATGCTGAAAAAACAGGGTATTTTACTCACTTGTGACCTCACTCATGAAGAAGGGCATAACTTGGCATATGAATTATGAACTGTTAATTTCCCCTTGGAGATAAATTATTCAGCACCTATCTATCTGTCTGTCGATCCACCTGGACTTAATCACAGTCTAATATCTTTAATTCAGCAATATAATCTGTCTGATTTCATTATTGTTCTGTCTTCACAGTAAAAAAGGAGGCTCAGATTTAGTGCTGAACACTGAGGTATGTCTAATAGTAAATCTTATTGTCATGTGTGTGTGAAGCCCAAAGTTTCCATAACAGTTGTCATAAATAGTTAGCTGCAGTTATGTCACAGCCCACCTTTGTTATGTCCCTTCATACAGAAAGATGGCAGAAAAGACCGTGCAGCAGTGGACAAGTTGTTTTTCCTCCGAATCTTCAGGATTCTGCGGATCATGGTACCAAGAGTTTTCTGCATGGAGGTATGACATCTAACTGCTGCAAATGTGCTGGTGTTAGCCAAAGGTTGATATTCAACTGTTGTCCCTGGGCCAGGTGTTAAAACAGCCAATCAAAAAGAAAGCATGCAAATAATTCAAAGCATGAATGAAAACATGAATATAAAATAAGCCAAATAGTTAGCTAGCTAGTTATATACATATATATATGTATATGTGTATATGTGTATATATATATATATATATATATATATATATATATATATATATATATATATATATACAGTACAGGCCAAAAGTTTGGGCACACCTTCTCATTCAATGCGTTTTCTTTATTTTCATGACTATTTACATTGTAGATTCTCACTGAAGGCATCAAAACTATGAATGAACACATGTGGAGTTATGTACTTAACAAAAAAAGGTGAAATAACTGAAAACATGTTTTATATTCTAGTTTCTTCAAAATAGCCACCCTTTGCTCTGATTACTGCTTTGCACACTCTTGGCATTCTCTCCATGAGCTTCAAGAGGTAGTCACCTGAAATGGTTTTCCAACAGTCTTGAAGGAGTTCCCAGAGGTGTTTAGCACTTGTTGGCCCCTTTGCCTTCACTCTGCGGTCCAGCTCACCCCAAACCATCTCGATTGGGTTCAGGTCCGGTGACTGTGGAGGCCAGGTCATCTGCCGCAGCACTCCATCACTCTCCTTCTTGGTCAAATAGCCCTTACACAGCCTGGAGGTGTGTTTGGGGTCATTGTCCTGTTGAAAAATAAATGATCGTCCAACTAAACGCAAACCGGATGGGATGGCATGTCGCTGCAGGATGCTGTGGTAGCCATGCTGGTTCAGTGTGCCTTCAATTTTGAATAAATCCCCACAGTGTCACCAGCAAAACACCCCCACACCATCACACCTCCTCCTCCATGCTTCACAGTGGGAACCAGGCATGTGGAATCCATCCGTTCACCTTTTCTGCGTCTCACAAAGACACGGCGGTTGGAACCAAAGATCTCAAATTTGGACTCATCAGACCAAAGCACAGATTTCCACTGGTCTAATGTCCATTCCTTGTGTTTCTTGGCCCAAACAAATCTCTTCTGCTTGTTGCCTCTCCTTAGCAGTGGTTTCCTAGCAGCTATTTGACCATGAAGGCCTGATTGGCGCAGTCTCCTCTTAACAGTTGTTCTAGAGATGGGTCTGCTGCTAGAACTCTGTGTGGCATTCATCTGGTCTCTGATCTGAGCTGCTGTTAACTTGCGATTTCTGAGGCTGGTGACTCGGATGAACTTATCCTCAGAAGCAGAGGTGACTCTTGGTCTTCCTTTCCTGGGTCGGTCCTCATGTGTGCCAGTTTCGTTGTAGCGCTTGATGGTTTTTGCGACTCCACTTGGGGACACATTTAAAGTTTTTGCAATTTTCCGGACTGACTGACCTTCATTTCTTAAAGTAATGATGGCCACTCGTTTTTCTTTAGTTAGCTGATTGGTTCTTGCCATAATATGAATTTTAACAGTTGTCCAATAGGGCTGTCGGCTGTGTATTAACCTGACTTCTGCACAACACAACTGATGGTCCCAACCCCATTGATAAAGCAAGAAATTCCACTAATTAACTCTGATAAGGCACACCTGTGAAGTGGAAACCATTTCAGGTGACTACCTCTTGAAGCTCATGGAGAGAATGCCAAGAGTGTGCAAAGCAGTAATCAGAGCAAAGGGTGGCTATTTTGAAGAAACTAGAATATAAAACATGTTTTCAGTTATTTCACCTTTTTTTGTTAAGTACATAACTCCACATGTGTTCATTCATAGTTTTGATGCCTTCAGTGAGAATCTACAATGTAAATAGTCATGAAAATAAAGAAAACGCATTGAATGAGAAGGTGTGTACAAACTTTTGGCCTGTACTGTATATATCAGAAAATCAGTTAGGCCAAACAGAAAGCCCTTGACAGGAAGTCAAAATGTCATAATGACAAGCTGTATAGACAGCAGAGCCCTTTGACACAGATACATCAGCTCCATAAGCCAAGGTCAGAGCCACGTGTTTCCTCTGGTTATATGTAGTCTTATCCGATCAGTTTAGTAAATATAAGCAGAGTCAAGGGCAGGACAATAAAGGACTTTATGATATGCAGTGTTTTACAGGCTCTACTGACTGTTCACTGTGGCTCTTGTCTTCACCACAGACTGGCTGCCTTATCCTTATTGCTGCCATGTTGGTGGCCAGAACCTACTGTGATGTATGGATGATCCAGAACGGCACCATGATCGAAAGGTCGGACTATTATTATTCAAAGTTCATCACAGTTTTTACAATTCATGACCCTAGAGGTGAAATGGGGGTATTGTGTTGACACCGGGTCGCAGCCAATTCAACCCAATCTGTGCTTAATATTGAATAAACAGGAGACCTGTATACAGTACAGTGCAGTCTGTGAGTATTAGGACATGCCACATTGATTTGGTTTTAGCATGGCACTTTAGCACATAGGATTTTAAAGTGTCTGTTCACCCATGAAAAACAAGCAAACAGAAACAGTGGTTTCTAGCCATGCAAATGATTTCTGCCTTTGTGTGTAAAGTTAGTGATATTTTCATCCTTGAAAGTTGTGCCTCAACCCACCCACTCCTGTCAGCCTCCACCCCAGTACAATGGAGCTGAAAAAAAAAAAATGCACTACTCAAAATATTAAGAAAATTACTTAAAAAACTTAATCAATCAATTCAATCAATCAGTTTTATTTATGAAGCCCAATATCAGAAATCACAATTTGTCTCACAGGACTTTACAGCATACAACATCCCTCTGTCCCTTGGACCCTCGCAGCGGATAAGGAAAACCTCCCCCCCCAAAAAAACCCTTTAACGGGGGGAAAACAACAGCATTTTGTTATTTTCACAAGAAACAATAATCTTGATCCTTAGGAATATTGACTAGGGGTGCAAATCACCAATTTCATCAAGATACAATATTATATCAATTCTTTGGACAACAATACGATATTTTTCCGATATTACAAGGTCTGTCACAACACGATTTCAATTTGATACGATCCAGGGGTCTGCGATCGATATTAGGCGATATTAAATGCCCATTTAACGCAGTCTGTTACAGAAGAGGCTGCCACACCTTTCTTTTTTACTTTTGGTCATAAAACACATAAACAACACATAAATAATAAGTACACAAATAAAACAGCAAATGGGATAAGTTAACCCTCAGGGCGTTCTGTCAGAGAGACCATTGTGGAAGAATTTTTTTTCTAAACCAAACCATCATCTTTTTCATAAAACTTCAGGAATATCTGGCTTTAAGCCCTAAAGGAAAACTTCTCCAAACAGTCATACAACACAGATTAACAACAAGATCATTAAACAAAAGTGTCACATTCAGCTCAGTAATAACTGTCAAGGTTCATGGACAAAACAATTGTTTTTTGCTAGTGACCTGAAATTAGCTTTAGCTGTTTACAATGCATTAATTAGCCTAGCGGCTAGCGGTTATTTTTCCTCTTCTCATAGCTTAAAGGACAACTTCGGTATTTTTCAACGTGGGCCCTATTTCCCCATGTGTATGTGTGTGTATGATTCATAGGTACAACTTGTTCTAAAATTGGTTCAGTATTGAAGGAGGCGGATGCAGCCGGAGCCGCGAAACGAGCTAAAACGGTAACGGGGGCAAATGCGTCCCGTATAAGTTTGCGCATTAAAAGTGCTTTTTTTCACCACTGACCGGTTCAGATCGCCAGTGCTATGAGTGCTATGAGTGGAGTCAGCTGTCAGTCAGTGTTGGAGCAGAGAGGGGGAGGGCTGCCCCACTTGGTACTGTAAGTGAGTATGTGTGTATGAAGTGTGTGTTTTTTCGCCACTGACTGGTTCAGATTGCCAGTGCTATCTCTGTAAATAGCATACTAGCCTTTCCCTTACCTCTGGGCTGTGTGATGTCACGAGCTTTGCTCCACTGTGTCTGTAGCTCTCTCTACTCGTGGGATAGCCGTTTTCTTGAGGAAGAGGTGTTTCGGGATTGGATGTCTTCTCTTCTTCAGCTGGCAGTAGTCATCTTGGGAGAAGTGAGCACTGCAGACCCGATGGTCTGCAAGGCGCAGTGTCTGGACAGGAGTGTTAGCATCCATTTGTAGCACAACTAGCCAGAACTTCAGCATCTCGCCGTCCGACAAAGGCAGCCTATGAAAGCTGTACGGGGTGTTGTGCGACATCCTGTTCTTGCGTTCGGGAAAAAGGCCCGTTTATTTGAGCACTCCAAAAACTCTGGTAACACTCCAGGGGGTAGCACGTAAAAGACTCCGTCCCAAACTTTGACTCTTCTAGCGTAACACACACACACTTCATACACACATACTCACTTACAGTATCCAGCGGGGCAGCCCTCCCCCTCTCTGCTCCAACACTGACTGACAGCTGACTCCACTCATAGCACTCATAGCGCTGGCGATCTGAACTGGTCAGTGGCGAAAAAAAGCACTTTTAATGCGCAAACTTATACGGGAAGCATTTGCCCCTGTTACCGTTTAAGCTCGTTTTGCGGCTCCCGGTTGCATCCGCCTCCCTCAATACTGAACCAATTTTAGAACGAGTTGTACCCATGAATCATACGCACACATACACATGGGGAAATAGGGCCCAGGTTGAAAAATACAGAAGTTGTCCTTTAACAAATCACATGCAGCGTTATTATTTTTCCTACTCATGGTTTAAGTCGCTGCATCTCCCAGCAGAACAGCTCAGTTGAATTTTAGTCTGCATGCACAGGTTTTCATGGGCTGAACATTGTTGAATTAGAGCAGCTAATGTGGCTAAAGCAAGAAGGCAGCAGAGTGAGATGGCCCTCCAGGCAAGTAACGTCACGTCACATTACCTGTAACGTCATTGTTTACATACGGCATGTGCTCTGTCTGTTGTGCTGTATTTTCTCCAAAATCCAAAACATTTGCACTCTGCTGATTTATTCCCGAATAAAAATTTTTATCCTCATCGTCTTTCTCTTGGCTGCTTGCCATCTGCCTGCCGCTGTTTGACAGTGACACAGACTTTCATTAAATCGATATATTGATCCAGATCAATGGATCATTACACCCATAGTATTGACAGAAGCCACTGTTGTAGGCCATGTCTATATGTATACAGATATTTTTGGAAACGCATATTTTCCTCTGTGATATGGCCTCCCGTCTACATGCAAACAGATTGTGCTTCTCAAAGTCAAGGAAGGATCCTTAAATGGCTGAATTTCAAGGAGTCATCGAATCCCGCCAAAGGACTTTTCCAATGTCAAGGATCCTTTGAATTCTACCGAGGACTAGGCATGTGCCGGTATGAGATTTTGACGGTATGATAACCGTGGGCAAAAATACCACGGTAACCGGTATTACCGCGGTAGTAGTAGTAGTAGTAGTAGTAATGATAATAATAATAATAATAATCATAATCATAATCATCATCATCATAAAACAGGCGTCGTCCTATTTTCGCACTCTAGACTTTAAAACGGCAGGCTAATATTCGTTTGACCATTCATGAGCGACCGCATGTACCAGGCATCTCCTGTCAGTGCAATGCATAATCACACCAGTTGTTTAAATGTGTAGACCCGTTAAAAGTTTAATAGAGCCATTTCTTAACTCCACAATGGTGACTCTGCCCAGCAGCTTGTTGAGCTCTTTTTCGTTGCGGACAGCCAGCTGTAGGTGATGGGGGATGATACGGGTCTTGTTGTTGTTGTGGGCAGTGTTTCCAGCCAACTCCAGCTTCTCAGCGGTCAGATACTTCAGCACTGCCGCCAGGTAGTCAGGGGCGCCAGCACCGACACGCTCCACATAGTTTCCTTTGCGCAGCAGCCTGTGAACACGGCTGACTGGGAACTGGAGCCCAGCACTGGAGGAGCGGGTCTTTGCCTTGGCTCTGGCTTTTCCTCCGGTCTTTCCGCGGCCACTTGTTTTTCTGATGCTCTCTAAAGTCGGGACAAAGTGGATTCTTATGATAGCCAAAATGTTCCCACACCACCGACTTCGTCCTTTTCACTGGTGGGAAAAGTTCAGCTTCGCCTCCTCCAGCCATGTTTGCAGTTTGCACGGGAGTGGATTTATACTGATTACTGACGTATTGACTGACTGAGGCTGGACATTCTTTTACCATGGTGACACCGGTAACCAGCACATGCCTACCCAGGACCAAGTCCTCCTTTCAGAGAATTTTCTAGGATGCATGTGTGTATCCTCAGCTGGAAGTACCAGAAAATTTTTTGTGCATTTGGCAGAATTTAAGGAAGGGCCTCTTTAGTGTCACGCACCTGGGCACCCGCTAGCCTTTCCAGTGTGTGTTCACCGAATGCTAGGAAGGTGTCTTGCCTAGCCTCTGTAGGACCCGACTTGGAAGGATCCGTCCTACCAATGAAGCATCTTTGACTTAAAGAACCACCAAGAGTTTTAGGACCCTAGAAATGGTGCAGATTTTTATCTGTGTTCATGTGGAAAACAGAGTGTTTAGGAAATCTTCTCAAATAAAGCATGCCCATTGTTGCTCTTTGATATGACAGGGTTTCCCACATATTCATTTATTTATGGCAGGTCATCGCCATGGAAACATCTGCTGCCACAAATAGATTTTCTATTTTTAGAGCTGTACTGTTCATTAGGAGCCCAATTGGAATATATATACCTTTAAGTTATTTATTGCACCTCATTCAGAGCATATTATTCACGCCGCAAGTCACAAACTGCCACTGAGGGAAAAAAGAACTCATGGAAAATTCCGCCTGTGCTGCGTTCATGGACCTTCAAAAACATCAGAATTTAAAGAGGGGACTCAGAATGGAAAAATAAAACTGCTGGACTATGGGTTAACGATTTTTTTTAACACTACTTGGTCTAATGACTACTGTACACTTAAACTTAGTAAGGCTGCACCACTTAAAAGACAAATGGAGACATCTGCTTCACCTGCCAGTATAAGTCGGCCAGAAACGAGGGTTTGGATCAGGCCCAGTTGAACCAGCAGATGGAGAGGCACTTACCAGTGTGAGACTGTTGTCTAGTAGGAGTGGAAAGAAAACTTTCACATGTCCAGAGCATCACTCAAATCGTTTAGTGAGCTCCTTCATCTTTTAATTGAACAGTAAATCAGCGATGTGATCTCCAGTAGGTGTCCTGAAAAAGGCTACCCTGTTCACTTCACTACCTTTGTGACAAGATAGGTGAAGGTGAAGATGCTGAAGACAGCTGTTTCGCCTGTGCCATAAGAATATTTATTTTAAACCCGTCACTTCCTGTTTCTGTTTCAAAATTAAAGCCCTCTAACAACATTTCTGTGCACAGATTCCCCTCATTTGTTAACACAAGACTTTTTACTGGGAAATATTTGCAGGACCGTATTGTGACAATGCAGTGGCCGCACGGCTCAGTAAATCAGCAGAATACCGGCTTTTAATTAGGGAAATACAATAATCAGACCAGCAGGCAGCACTTTTGCGTTGCGAGACAATGTGAAGCAAGGCCATATAGAGCTTTTTGAGATGCAACACTTTGAAATCAATTTTAAGATTCACAAGAAGGCAATTCAAAGATTAAGAACAGGTATAATGGGATCAAATTGATCTCTTGTCATTGTAGGCAGACCAAGAAGGAGGATACATTCATGTAAAAGTTTTCCTGCATCAGACTGAGACAACAAGCCTCTTTCTCTTGATGTATTTCTGAGATGATCATGTGGCTCTGAAAATGTATCAGTAAGGGATCCCCAATGAAAACTGTCCAAAACAAATATTGTGTCACTGTACTGCTACTTAGGGACTGCACTGTACAGTTAACCTGCTCTGCATAGTTGGAGATGAAGCCCCAATCTGTGCTTGGTATATAGTTCTGTCTCTGTGAAGTTAGTTTATTCTACATGGTTCATATTTTATCAGTGCCATGTAGAAAAGTGTACATGATCCACATTCAGATAGAGGCTGTTCTACATGGGCCACAGTTTGAACATAGGTTCAGCTGGGTTCAATCAGAAATAGGTTTCTTTTGTTTGTTTTCCTAAGTAGAAATAATGTATAGATGCACTATGCTGACATATTGTCTGAAAACCAATAATTGACCTTTTGCATGTTCATGTTGGTCATTGGTAGACTTTACCTGCTATTACACTGCAGCTGAAATGCTTAAATCTGACATCCAAGTCTTGAGTTGAACAAGTTAAAATTAAAAGGAAAAAAAATCTGACATTTCTGTGTAGATTGTAGCCCAAAGTGTGTTTCCAGCAATGTCCACTCTCACTGCAAAGTTATATCGGCACAAAACACTGGGCGTAGTTTATGATATCAGTTTCAAAACAGTAATAGATTTTAAGCAGTTATTGCCATTTACCAGTAATCTGACCTGCTCATTGTTCACCCTTATCCATTGTGGGTTTTTTGTTGTTTACATTAAAATGATCTTACATTGTCTTTCTGCTTGTGTGGGTTTTAGTCACACACACAGCATGAAGTCTTAAAAAAGCCAATGCAGCTGAAACAAATATGTTCTTCTTTTCCTATGTAAGATTGTTATGTAAATGGGTGGGGTTTTCCATCATGCACTGCTGTTTGATTTTTTGCAGGAACTCATGACTTTGTTTTGATTCTCTACAGCGGTATTATAAGCAGAGACAGCAGTCTATTCAAGAAGCACTTCTTTTCCTACATATCAGTCATACCAGGGGTAACCGTCCCACACATGCTTCTCATAGAAGTGAAAAAGCAAGCTTTAAATCCCTAACCCAACATCTTGCTTTGTAATAGTGATGTGTTGTGCTTCACCACTTACTCTCTGAGGTCTACATTTCCTTCCAAGCCATAACACTGACCTGGGGGTTTTATTAGGTGGTAACATTAATCATGTTGACAGTCACTGGAAAGCATTTTCACAAGGAATTCCATTCAGTTTATGTGTTTATAATTTTCCTGAAATTGATATTCTTTAACAACAAAAGTTCTGCTGACGTTGGTGAGCAACCCAAGATTGAACTTTGTCTTGTGTCTAATGAATGAGATAATGAAACACTTGAGAGCAATGCAGAAATAACAGTAATTAAATTTATTGGTGGGACAATGCCTTCTCTTCATTACAAATGACTTCATAGCAGATTTTTTTTTTGAAAAAAGGTTACATAGTCATTCTTATCAACTAGAAAGTTGCATTGTTGAATTCATCAATATAAAGCCAAAAAACTCATATCTACACTGCTGATATGCACTAACCGGCCACTATATTAGGTGCTCCTGTTCAACTGCTCGGTAACGCAAATAACTAAGCAGCCAATCACGTGGCAGCAACTCGATGCATTTAGGCACGTAGACATGGTCAAGACAACTTGCTTAAGTTCGAGCTTCAGAATGGAGAAGTAAGGTGATTTAAGTGACTTTGAACGTGGCATGGTTGTTGGTGCCAGGCGGGCTGGTCTGAGTATTTCAGAAACTGCTGATCAACTGGGATTTTTACGCACAACCATCTCTAGGGTTTACAGAGGATGGTCTGAAAGAGAAAATATCCAGTGAGCAGCAGTTCTCTGTGTGAAAATGCCTTGTTGGTGCCAGAGGTCAGAGGATAATGGTCAGAGTGGTTTAAGATGATAGAAAGGCAACAGTAATTCAAATAACCACTCATTAAAACCAAGGTATACAGAAGACCATCTGTGAATACACAACATGTTGAACCTTGAAGCAGATGTGCTACAGCAGCAGAAGACCACATCGGGTGCCACTCCTATTAGCTAAGAATAGGAAACTGAGGCTACATTTCGCATGGGCTCACCAAAACTGGACAATAGAGGACTGGAAAAGTGTTGCCTGGTCCGATGAGTCTTGATTTCTGCTGCAACATTCAGATGGTAGGGTCAGAATTTGGCGTAAACAACATGGAAGCATGGATCCATCCTGCCTTGTATAAATGGTTCAGACTGGTGGTGGTGGTGTAATGGTGTGGGGGATATTTTCTGAGCAGCTGTGGCTGTGGATCCCCGCCTCCTCCAGTCTGCATGTCGAAGTATCCTTGAGCAAGATACTGAACCCCAAATTGCTCCCAATGATACTTCCATCAATGTGCAAGTGTATTAAAACTGAGCAGCGGGTGGCACCCTGTATGGTATCCTCAGCCACCAGTGTATGAATGTGTGTGTGAATGGGTGAATGTGACTCGTAGTGTAAAAAGCACTTGGAGTGGTCGGATGACTACAAAGGCACTATACAAATGTAGGTCCATTTACTATTTACTTTGGGCCCCTTAGTACCAACTGAGCATTGTTTAAAGGCCACAGTCCACCAGAGTATCGTTGCTGACTGTGTCCATCCCTTCATGACCACAGTGTACCCATCCTCTGATGGCTGCTACCAGCAGGATAACGCACCATGTCACAAAGCTCAAATCACCTTAAACTGGTTTCTTGAACATGACAATGAGTTCACTGTACTACAATGCTCCACACTCACCAGATCTCAATCTAATAGAGCACCTTTGGGATGTGGTGGAATGGGAGAGTCACATCAAATCTGCAGGAACTGCGTGATGCTATCATGTCAATATGGACCAAAACCTCATTATCTTGCTGAATCTATGCCATAAAGAATTAAGGCAGTTCTGAAGGCAAAAATGAGTCCAACTCGGTACTAGCAAGGTGTACGTAATAAAGTGGCCGGTGAGTGTATATAATCCCTATAAATAAACAATACAGTTGTATCACAGAGATGCACTGATTGTGAAATTCTGGGCCACTACAGAGGTTTAAAGTAATAATTTGGCCGATACCATTTTTATGCCTCCGTGCCTGCCATAGACGTGGCTTGAGGCATTAATTTTTCAGGTGGTCCATCCGTCCGTACATACGCACCTACATACAACTGTCCCGTTCCTGTGAACGTGCAATCTCAAGAATACCTCGAGGGAATTTCTTCGAATTTGGCACAGATGTCTACTTTGAGTCCACAATGAACTGATTAGAATCAAGTGGTCAAAGGTCACCTTCACTGTGACCTTGTCAGTCTCATTCTTGCGAATGCGATATCTCAAGAACACCTTAAGGGAACTTCTCAACATAACTCAAGAATTCATATGCTATTTATGGCAAAGTTTCATACAAATGTTAAATATGATAAAATGATGAAGTGATGACATTCTATATCCAAAAGGTCAAAGGTCAGCCTCACTGTGACATCTGGTCAGATACTGAATTGGTGACACTAATCTTGGGTGTCCATCTTGAACTGCACTGATAATATAGATCTTAAGTGCTGCCAGATTTAAGATGTGTGTGAAGCATCCATGTTTTAGAATTTGTAGTTTCTTTGCTGCAACTATATTTGAAGCATTGTCTGCTGTCGTGGCTACATCTGGACAGACATGGATGCAAACTGTAACTGCAACCTGACTGGTTTGCTGACACATACAGCAGCATTGTGATAATTCTAGTTTTGATTTTATGATCTTATTGACATATTTCAGCACAGCAACTTCTGCAGTTCATTAGTAACTAGGAAAATTCTCATATCTCAGTCCAACATACTCTCCTATAATATCCTCATAATATCTTATTTCTCTGTGACTGCCACATGCCCCTTGTACCTTTCATATTAGTCATGGACAACTTACTTTAGAAAGATGTTTTATACTGTCAAGCCTAATGTGAAACTATTCCCTCTTTATTTTTATCACAGTACAGTGCTACTTTGATGCCACAATATTGTAATTAAAGGGAGAGTGCACCCATTATCTACTCACCCTCATGCTGAGGAATGCTCAGGTGAAGTTTTAGAGTCGTCACATCCCTTGCGGAGATCGGCGGGGGGAGCAGCTAGCACACCTAATGGCTGACGGCGCCTTAGACTAACGTCCAAGAACACAAAATTTCATTCCACAAAGTATCTCCATACTGCTCATCCGTAGTGATCCAAGTGTCCTGAAGCCCCGACATAAAAAGTTGTTTAGAAAAACGTCATTTGAACTCTGTTTTTAGCCTCATTGGAGCCTGTAGCTCTGACTGCTTCTCTGTGCTCCGCGCTCACGTGTGCGCACTCAGGGTGATCGGTGATGCACTGTCTCTGAAGAGCAGCAGTCTCATCAGTACTGATGTCCAGATTATCAAGTGCAGGCATCGCCAATTCCCAGTCTGAGTAGCAAAGACTTTCCTCATCCGTTGGCATTGCTTTGCATTTGAAACAGCTACACCACCAGGTTTCCAGTGCTCGACTCCGGTATTCTGCGGCTGGCTGAGGGTTAGGCTCATGAGCTGCGGCGGCTGCTTCGTCCAGTAGCCGGAGTTCCGTTTTGCGTCCGTATACTCGGGCTCAAACAAATACGGCTCAACAAAGAAATGCTGTTCCTCCTCAATTTCACCGTAGTGCAAATTATCTTTTAGCTACTGTGGTTACTGTTGTCTCCCCCTGCGGTGAATGTGTCACGTGATGTAAACACAGGTAAGCAAAGCTCATGCTTTTGCTGGTCTCGCGCAAGCGCGCACACGTGAGCGCGGAGCACAGAGAAGCAGTCAGAGCTACAGGCTACAGTGAGGCTAAAAACAGAGTTCATATGACGTTTTTCTAAACAACTTTTTATGTCGGGGCTTCAGGACACTTGGATCACTACGGATGAGCATGTTGGAGATAATTTGTGGTTTCAATTTTGTGTTCTTGGACGTTAGTCTGGGGCGCCGTCAGCCATTAGGTGTGCTAGCCGCTCCACCCGCCAATCTCCGCAAGGGATGTGGGGACTCTAAAACTTCACCAGAGCGTTCCTCAGTGTGAGGGTGAGTAGATAATGGCTGAATTTTCATTTTTGGGTGCACTATCCCTTTAAGAGATTTAGGAGAAGAATACAAAATCACTATGACTATCAGTTTTGGCAGCATATTTTCAGGCTCAACATGAAAGAAGTTTCAAAGGTACACTAGTTTATGGCACCACAGCTGTGCAATATTTGTCCAAAATGTCAGTGTACACCATAAAGATAACATGAACATACATAAATTGAATGGTATTCCTGAGTTCATCCATGTCAGGACTCCACTGTTACTGTTTTTTAAGCTGGTTAGCAAAGCTGCATTGGCTCCAAAGGAAAATGTTTATGAAGCCTCAGTATTTGTCCCACTGACCCTCTTGGCAATGTTTGCTCATCTCTGTGCATGTTGTGGTTTGCAGTGCAATTATTGGTCGCTCCACAAAAGATTTCAAGACCTACTTGTTCAGCTTTATCAAATTCATGCCAGTTGTAAGTGTTTTTTTTTTTCATAACTTTATATTTTTTTTCACACTCTTGAATGTGATCTTAATTGCTAAATATTGCTAAATATTACTCTGTACACATCTGTATTCAGTGCCAGTTTATACTTCTGCACATAGTTTGGGCAGTTTAATTTTCTGAAAAGACTACAGAGGAGACCTGATAGGACAAGCACTGATATTTCTGCCTTGACTCTGTAATTACTAATTATCCTGGTGATGGGGAGTGTTTTTATTGAATAATTCCATGCACTTACAAAACAACCATTTAGCATGGTCATTATTTTGGACTAACATAAGCAGTCTATCACTGTTATGCAAACTTACCTCTGTTTGCCTCAATGTTAAACAAGGCTGGTTATATTCTATATATGTTTCATTGTTAACAAAGCTCATGAATATACAAAACCTAACGATGTGTTGATCCGTCCCTCAATACTCAACATTGCACAACATGATTTTGCAGAGTAAGACATACTCCTCAATCAACATCCCTCATTGCATTCCTGGACCAACACTGGGATCAACTAATCACAGCCCTCTGACATCATCAGTGTGCTGCACCTGCACTTTTTTTTCAAAATTCCTTTGTCCCTCTTCTTAGCTAAGTTTTCCAAATCGAAGTTAGTAGAGTTTAACAAAATCTTAACCTACACTTAACAAAATCATTATAAGCTACTGCAGGGTTGGCAAGTAAGCTTGTTAACTAGGTAGACTATGCTAACAAGTAAACTTGCCAATATTAGGCTAGAATTTTATCAGGTTAGCTTGCTAAGTAGGTAGGCCATGTTAACAGGTAAGCTTGCCTCTATGTTAGAATATTTTTAACTAATAAAGATTAAGGATAATATTATTTCTCAGTTGCAAATACCTGCTATTAACACATTTTCGCAGCCTACCTACCTAGCAATCTAACTTGCTAACCCCGCAGCAGCCTATAAAGATTTTGTTCAGCGTTACCAAGGATTTTGTTCAATTGTACTATCTTCAATTTGGAAAATGAGCTCAGAAGAAGCACAAAAGAATTTTGAAAAAAGTGCAGGTACTGCACACGGATGATGTCAGAGGGCTGTAATTGGTTGATTGCAATGTTGGTCCTACTTGGCAAAATCACGTCGTGTCTTACTGACTCCCTGCCCTGTCTGTGGCTCTCATCCTCAAGCTTCACCTAATAAATATAGTTTCATTCTTTTAAAATGGCTCAGCAATTCCTTAGTCAGCTGGCCAGTGTAGTTTTTAGCTAACATTACTCAAACAGGAGGAATTTGTTGGAGTATTTGCAGTGGCGGATTTTTCCACATTTGGTGCTCTAGTGAGTATTTAGGGTAGTATATGTGGGACTGAGTCAGAATAAACTACAGTGTGAACTTACAGTAAATGAATGAAATGTCCCCCACTGCAACAGTGTTAAGGTTTTTGTTAATAGTTTTGGAACTCCATGGAGTTCTATGACACAGGAGAATAAGATATATCAGGCTTTGGATACATGCACATTTGAAGGATACACTAAGGCAATAAGAAAAACATAGATTATCTCCAGCCTTATTATTTGTGTTGTGAGTTTTCATTGCTCTTGTAAAATCAAACTAAATATTGTGCTTTTGCATGCTTTCTTCATTCCCTTCATTGTAATTGGAAATTGTGAGAGATGGATACATGTATGTTATGTGTGACTGGGTCATTCCAGATAGCCTTGGTGAACAACTTCCTGAAGCTGGGTCTGAATGAGCTGAAGCTGAGGTTCCGTGAGAGGCTCACAAAGAACTTGTATGACCAGTACCTTCAGTAAGTACTAGAGCGATACTAAAGCTGCCTTCCCATCATATGTGATCCACTGATGATCATTTCAATGTTTGTCATTTATCACACAAAACCACTTAAAGTTACAATGTATAATTTACGTGGTTGTTTATTATATTAGTTTATCATCATATATTATATCAACTATTGCTTTCATAAATATATATTTACTAAAGTGTAATGCAATTCACATACAAATGGAAGCTTTCTCATAGGCTTAGAATAATTTCTCTATATATACACAGGCAGGGGGCGGTATGCTGGAGGCTGCCTTCTTGTGTTGCCATATTTGAATACAGTGGCCGAAAGGGATATACGCGCTTTGCCTTTCGCGTTTACCTAGAACTTGCCGTCACTGGAGACAGAGAAGGTGAAGCTCAATCCGGGGCGCCTCTGCATGAACCTGCTTTGTACTTTTATGATTCTGTCACACTTTAAATGGAGGACCACACATATGTTTCGGCTCGTAAGAGGGAAACCACGCCACCAAATCAAAGAAAAAGATCAGATAAGGGATGACGGGACAAAACGCGAGTGAATATTGGCGTTGCTTATTCCAGGTGGAAAAAACTCCTGTGGAAGAACACTCTGGAAATGCATATATTATAATCATACCAACCTGTATTTGCCGCACTGTGCCGTGACTATCACATAAAACGTGTTATTTTAGCATTACTGTGCTAATGTTTGCTCGTGTTACCAAAACAATTAGAGATAAAACACTCCTAACATAACGTTATATCTCACAGATAACCTATATCTTACTGGTAAGCTATAACACATTGTAGTGTCCGCCAGGACGTGTGGAAAGGATGATGCAGTTATTCGGCAAACCACCGTTTATTAATGAACAGTACAGGTTACTGTTGGCCGTAACTACACCAAAACAACCAACAATCAAGAACTTAGCTGTAACTCCAACTGTGCACTCCTGCTCTCTCCTCCAGCTTGCTCATACACACACCAGCACGCGCACTCACATAGCTCTCATCCCTCTCGCACCACGCACCCCTACCTATACTCATTCAATCCCAAACATGCCATTAACTCACAGAACATTGACATTATAATAGAACATTTACTGCAGGGTTGCTACAATATCGTAACATGGTTTAGATTCCTAAATAAATATTCACCTCATCGCTAGATAGGCCTGCTCCTGAAAAACTTGAAAAACTCATGGATGATGCCATCTCTGTCTGGCCACCGTCACTTACCCGACGGGAGGGGTGAGTGAGTGAGCGCGAGTGAGCCCTGCAATCTAGAATTTGACCGCTGATGTCACCACTGTTACTCACCATTTTTACACACTGAGGCTTTAATGATTTCTGATTATAGCTTCTCAAAGGTGACAATGTGCTACTTTTCTCAGTTTTATATCATTGTAAATTGAAAATTTTTAGTTAGAAAAAATTAGTAGTTTAAAGACATTGCCTTCGGCTCATTGAAATTGTGATGAGCAAAATTAACCACAGATTATTTGATAATCAGAAGAATTTAGGGATGCACCGAATATTCAGTAACCGAATATATTCGGCCGAAAAAAACACATTCGGTATTCGGTGGAATAAGTGAAAAGCAAGGCCAAATAATAGCGGCGAGTTTTGATAACGCAGTCAAACAGCGTGCAGTGATGGACGGAGTAAAATGTCGGCAGTATGGAAATATTTTGCTCTGTCCATAGTTTTGTGTGGGCAAAATAAATTATTCAGCACGCTGTGTGAGTACAGATTTCAACCAGCAGCAGAAACGAAAAGGCAAATCCTGCCGGTTGTGGGTTGAACGGGGGTCACAGACACGGACAGGAATACGTTTTCCTGTCAAATACGGCAGCGCATAATAACGGCTTACCGGTGACGGAGAAGTCCGGCTCCAGGTGAATAACTTGTTGTCATGACTGCCGAAAAGTACCTGAACAGCCGAGCCATGGCGGCACACAGTATGTGGCATATCAGAGGAGAAACGAGCTGTTCACATTTCTCTCTTTTAGTCTTTCAGTGGCAGGTAACGGTCCACAAACCTCACCGCACTTTAGGGACTGTTCTTTACTTATGAAGGGACTTGTCAGGGGAGGAGGGTGGCTGGTTGATTTTTATTTCATTTATTTATTTTATTTTGATCCCCCCTATGTTAATCACTTATTGATGCTGTTTTTGAAGTATGAATAAGTCAATAAGTAATTTGTTCCATTGAAATATCATTGATGTACTATAGAAAAGTGATTTATCTTTTTATAAATGACAAAAGGCACATCTGCCTAATTTTTGCTGTGGTATCCTGATACTACTCAGAACCGTGATACTTTCACCGGTATCGTACTGTGGGTCCCAATTTTGGTACCGTGACAACACTAATCTGGAGGGGGTTCATCTGCAAACACTAATGAAAAACTAAGCAACGGCATTGAGTATTCGGTACTTGGTATTCAGCCAAGCGTTTAATATTATTCGGCTTCAGCCACAAATTTTCATTTCGGTGCATCCCTAGAAGAATTGTTAGCTGCAGCCATAGACTTACTTTTACTGTGCCCTTCATTTGGTGCCAACTGTATATAAAGATGGATGATGCATTTCCACTTTCTTCCACTGTACAAAAATGATGCTAGAATATCCCGGATTCAGCTGCTGCCATCTTGCGCTTATGTCATTTGGAACCAGAGTCTGCCCAGTAGCAATCTCTGTGGTCTCGAGTTCCCACCCATACACCAGTCCGACCATATGCTGGTAGCGCCATTGAGCAAGTGGCACACTTACAGTGGCATGCAAATGTTTCGGCATGAAGTAAGTAGAAGATGAACTGATTCCCAAAAGGCATGAAGTTAAAGATGAACCATTTCTAAAATATTTTAAGCAAGATTACTTTTTAATTTGAAGCTTTTACAGTTTCAAAATAACAAAAAAGGAAAAGGGCCTGATGCAGAAAATTTGGCCACCCTGCATGGTCAGTACTTAGTAGCGCCCCCCTTTGGCAAGTATCACAGCTTCTAAACAGTTTTTGTAACCAGCTGAGAGTCTTTCAGTCTTTGCAATTTTCACCCATTTTTCCTGCAAAAGGCTTTTAGTTCTGTGAGATTCTTGGTCCGTCTTGCATGTGCTGCTCTTTTGAGGTCTATCCACAGAATTTCAATGATGTTCAGGTCAGGGGACTGTCAAGGCCATGGCAAAAACCTTCAGCTTGTGTCTTGAGGTAGTCCATTGTGGATTTCGAGGTGTGTTTAGGATCATTGTCCTATTGTAGAAGCCATCCTCTCCTCATCTTCAGCTTTTTCACAAATGGTGTGATGTTTGCTTCCAGAATTTGCTGGAATGTAACTGAATCCATTCTTCCCTCAACCTGTGAAATGTTCCCCATGCCACTGGCTGCAACACAATGCCAAAGCATAATCGATTCACCCTTGTGTTTAAAAGGTTGGACAGATGTTCCTTTTATAAAGTTTTGCACCCTTTTTTGTCTAAGCATACCTTTGCTTATTGCATCCAAAAAGTTCTATTTAACCTCATCGGTCCACAGGACTTGTTTCCAAAAAGCATCAGGCTTGTTTAGATGTTCCTTTGCAAACTTCTGACGCTGAATTTTGTGGTGACGGCAAGGAAAGGTTTTCTTCTGATGACTCTTCCATGACAGTCATATTTGTACAGGTGTCACTGCACAGTAGAACAGTGCACCACCACTCCAGAGTCTGACAAATCTTCCTGCAGGTCTTTTGCAGTCAAAAGGGGGTTTTGATTTACCTTTCTAACAATCCTACGAGCAGCTCTCTCAGAAAGTTTTCTTGGTCTTCCAGACCTCAACTTGACCTGTTGTTCCTGTTAACTGCCATTTCTTAATTAGGGGGCCAAGCCCGAGGGGCCGAGGGAACGCGTATGCAAGCAGACGCGTTTCCTAGGACCAGCAGTGCTAGGTACCCTATTGTCTTTGTAAAGATTTTTATTTTTATTCTTCCGTAGGTAAAAGTGGTGCTGCAGGCTAAACTGTGCAAGGGAGGGTGGTGCAATTTGGAGGGGTGGTCCAGACCCCTGCACGTACCTCAGACGCAAAAAACTATGTATATCTGCCTGCAGGTGGCGCTGTAACCTAGGCCAATGCGTTTTTGCCTATAGCTCCCACACCGTATGTCGCACATTCAAAAATCTTGTATCCCCAGCTTCCCTGAACAGAGCTGAATCACTTTGCCATAGGCCACGCCCACTTGCGCCTAGGAGGTTTTTTTCGCAAAATCGCGAAAACTGGAAAACCTACTTTTTCGAACTTCTCCTTGGGATTTTGTCCAATCTGCGTGAAACTTGACATATACACATTCTACTGGACCTGATCTAAAGTTATCAAAAGAATTTTATTCGGTCAAAAAATGCGCAAATTATTAACAAACAAACTTCTATAGCTAGCTATAAAAATGCAAACTGTTGGATATCTCGGTCAAACTAAATGCTATTAACACCAAATTTGAGATCATTGGTTGGCATAAGACTGTGAGGGTATGAGCCGAATTTGGCGAATTTTGGCAACTAGGGGGCGCTACAAATATGGTAAGTTTATATCTCTTGAACGGCTACACCGATTTCTACGAAATTCGGTTGGTATGATGTAGGGCCAATTCTGAGGTCATATCTTGAAGGTGGTCATGACTGGTCAATGTGGCTTATTACAAGATAAACAACAAACATTAATTTCAGCCAAACTATTATGCTGAGGGCTTTGAAATTTTAAGGGTACATATAGAATAGGACACAGATCTTCCGTACCAAAAATTGCACATGTACTCCACTAGGTGGTGCTATAACGGATGCAAACGTGTTTTTGCCTGCAACTTACACATTTTAAATGACACTTTCACAAACATTATATCCATGTGTTCCCTGGATAGAGCTGGGTGTTCTGACACAGGCCCCGCCCACTTCTGCTGCACATTCTCTTTGCTAATTCGCCACATGTCCAAAACCTACCTTTTCGAACTCCTCCTACATTTTAAGTGCCACCTGCCTGAAACTTTGCACATAGAATCTCCAGATGTGTCTGATGAAAAGTTATTAAAAGAATTTTGGCACTCCAAAAAAATGCCCTTGTTACAACTAGGGCTGTCAACGAATATTCTAAATTCGAATTTAAATTCGAATTTGAAAAAAAAATGGACCTTCGAATGTGAAAATTGATATTCGATTGTGGAGAAAAAAAAACACCACCGCAGCTGTCCTCTTTACGAGTGGGAGATGGGAGCGGCCACGGAGCTGCGCGGCACAGCGCAGCCGGTGTGGATGACACAATCGGTTAACATGGGCGCCAAAAGGAAACTGGCTTCGCTTCGAGGCGCTTCGAGGCTATTCGCAACGCTTCCGCGGGCGGTGTGGCCTGACGGGTCAGAGAGGGGGGGCGAGTGAGAGGTCTGTGGTCATTTATAACGTAATGTTATAGATAATTGTTTTATGTGTTTTAATGTGTAGGTATGTAAATGTTTTCAAAGATGTTTATGTTGAAATAAAAATACCTACAAGTAGTTATGTTTCCTTGTATTAATACATACAGAAGTATATTTCCTTGTATTAGTTTGCCCTCTTGTGGACATAATGCGAAAAAAAAAAATTCGAATGGTTCGAACCTATGAGTTATTTTAGAACGAATATTCGAACGTCATTTTTGAGCAATTTTGACAGCCCTAGTTACAACCAAACAATCTTTTTTGCTAGCTAAAAAACACACATTGTTTCATATTTCGCTCAAAGTAGATGCTTTCAACATCAAACTTGAGTCACTCGTTCCCGAGGTCATCCAGAGGCTTTGTGCCAAATTCGTCGCAAATCGGTCTATAGGTGGCGCTATAACGGATGCAAAGGCAGTTTTGCCTGTAACTTCCACATTTTAAATGACACATTCATAAACATGCGCTCGCCCAGAGCCCGTCGTCCTTCGGGGACAACTTCCATGGGCTCCACGGGACACGGGGACCGAGTCGCACGGGGGGGCTTGGCCCCCGTTCATAACTGCTTGCAGTTCTAGTTACATTATGAACTGAGGAAACAGCTACCTGAAAATTCTTTGCTATCTTTTCCTGCTTTGAGAGCATCAGTTATTTTAGTTTTCACATCGCTCGGCAGCTGGTTAGAGAAGCCCATGGCCGCTGATTGTTGGGAAAAGGTTTCAGGAGTCAGAATATTTATAAAACTATGAAATTTGCATCACCTGGCCTTTCCTGATGATGATTGTGAACAAGCCAGAACCCTAACAAGGGAATTAAGGTGAGACCCTGGTAAAAGTTTCTCTAAGAACTCAAATGTCCAAACTTTTGCATGGTGCTCTTTTCCTTTTTTCCACTGTAAAATTGTACAAAACAAAAATAATACTCTAATCTCGCTTAAAATGTTGAACATCATGTTTCATCTTTAACCTCATGCCTTTTGGAGATCAGTTCATCTTCTACTCCCTTAATTATTCTCAGTCAATTATTTTTTGACCAGGGGTTCCCAGACTTTTGTATGCCACTGTAGCTGTCAATCATGACATCAGACCTCCTTGATATAGTATCGGTAACTTATCAAAACCAAACCTACCAAAAAAGGAAAAGTTGAACATAGAGCAGCGTGATCAGAACTACCTAAAATGTATTTGTCGTGTACTTCGAGTTTTTAGTTTGGCCCATGTCTCATTTGCTGAAATGGAGGGGGTGGGGTTTATGACTTAAGACCTATGGTGCAGCCAACCACCAGGTGGTGATTAAGATGTTTGGGCTTCACCTTTGGGGAACTGTCATGTCATCCAGCCTTATGATACAGTCTATGGTGCCAAGTGACTGAAAAGAAGCAGGCTGACCTCCAAGAGAAGCCAACGTGAATCAAAATGTAGAAACATCTAAAGTGAATCAGATTATCAAAACATATCAACTTTACATCAAAGGCATGTTGAAGAAAGTTTGTTGCTGATTGAAGCCTTACTTTTGAATATTATAAAGCCACCTCTTTTTAACCATTGTCATAATGCTCAGTTGTTTAGAAGGATGTTTCTTACATTTTACAGCATTGGTATCAATAAAAGAAACCTTATCCATGCTTGGTTAAATCATAATCATCCAGGTTAACCCTATGGGCCTGAACGACGCAAAGTGCGTCCAAATTTACACCTGTTCTTCTCATTGATTTTCTGCAACCATGCATCATAGCAAGAAGCCACGCATATCACGTGAAACAGCGGAACTGCAGCTTTCCGACAAGACCAAGCACTTGTCGGTAGTCCAATGTTTTCACAAAGAAAAACAATGATAAAGTTACACTAAAATTATGTATAACAGAGCTTTCATACATCTTTGCACACACATTACTCTTGGATGGATTACTCATGAATGCAGGGTCACACAGATATGCCACACATATCACATGAAAGTGCAGGACCGGAGCTTTCCGATGAACACATCATTATGCTGTGTACCCATCATGCTATAAATACAGATCAATTGTCTACAAAATAAAAACCTGACAAATTTCTTTACAATCCATTGTACAGATCTTGTAAGTCACTTCATATAGTGAGGAATAATATTATTACTATTTTTCTATTATCTTAGATGTAAATATTGCATGTTTCTTTCAAATAAAATACATTTTGACCTGTGAATGAGTCAATGGAATTTCTTGCAATAATGAAAAAATACTGGCAATTATGTCCGACTGGCACAAACCACATGTTTTGGACAAAGTGACAGACTGTCCCACCATCGTGGTTCTTATATTGCCAGATTCCAGAGAGTCTCCCCTCTTCATATATGGCAGAATATGTCTATTTCCAACTTGCTATGGTGAGATACATGTCAAAATGTAAGAATTTAGTAACACAGATTTTTTTTTCATTGATATAAAAAATAATATAAAATACAGGCACATAGAAGGACATGTAATGAATCTAAATCCAAATCTACATCTGTAATAAATCTGGATAGCCCAGATTGTCCTGAAAAAAAACAAGATATAGCATGTGTATGCAGCCTTTATAATGACTGTGATATGAGCTTAAAAGTAAAGGCAGTAAAAATACCCCAAAAAGGCCTAGAGCCCAAAGGGTTAACTGTTCCCATGGACATCTACATTAGGTCTAAAAAATATACAGTTAACACAAAACACTGAGACATAAACAGAGGTTATGGTTTTAATTGGGTACAGAATTTTAGGATGTTTTGTATAGTGGAAGAACTACACATTTCATAGCTTGTGACACAGACTTGGAGATTCTTCCACTCTTGAGTCATAAGTAGACAAGGTGTTCTTGTGCGTTTCTTGTCTTCTTTGAGTCTTCACTCTGTGTTCTGGCTCTTCAGAGGCTTCACCTACTACAAAATGGGAAATCTGGACAACCGGATAGCCAATGCAGACCAGCTGCTGACACAGGACGTGGAGAAATTCTGCAACAGTGTGGTGGACCTATACTCAAACCTCAGCAAGGTACCAAACTTTGTTGGCGCTCACATGAATAATTTTCAGAAATCTTCTAGCATACACAATGAATGAGAAATCTAGGTTCAATAGATTGAAGTACTGAGATTGAGCTTCAGTGGCATCACTGCTCAAGTTCTGTTTGCCAGACAGATTACCCTTTATTTATGACGCACGCCTCCTCCATGATTTATGACAGCCGCATATGCCTCAACAGTGTCCACTGCAGGCCCACTATAGAGGTGCAGTTTGAGAATGTCCCAATAAAAGGAACCTCCATGTAGCCTAAGCACTCAGCCTTTTGTGTTCAAATATATGAATGACCTTTATCCATGTGTCCATCAGTCACATATACCTGATTTGAGTCCCACAGGACAGCAGGGATAGACACCAATATTTTCAAGCTCAGGTCCCATGGGCCATCAAACCCCTAAATTTGGTGGCCAAAGTACATTTTTGATGGCCCAAATGTAAACTTATGTAAAAACAATAGCCTACAGAAAGGCAATTTAACACAACTAAAACAATCAATCAATCCATCAATCAATTTTATTTATAAAGCCCAATATCACAAATCACAATTTGCCTCACAGGGCTTTACAGCATACGACATCCCTCTGTCCTTAGGACCCTCACAGCGGATAAGGAAAAACTCCCCAAAAAAAACCCCAACCGCTTTAATGGGTGAAAAAAAACAGTAGAAACCTCAGGAAGAGCAACTGAGGAGGGATCCCTCTTCCAGGACGGACAGACGTGCAATAGATGTCGTACAGAACAGATCAGCATAATAAATTAACAGTAATATCCATAGCCACAGCTACATACACTGTTATCAAAGTACAAATACTTCAGCAGTGTACTTCAGTACAGAATGAAGAAAATGTATTTGGGTATGTACTTTAATCTCTGACAGACGTTTAATAAAATGCAAACACAGATGGACAATGTCTTTAACTCCAAACTCAAAGTACTTTTCATGTTACCTTCAAACTGTACTCAGCTGATATACTTCAGTAACTTTACAATTATTACAGAAACTGTCAGTCCTGCTGTGCTTAGTTCCATTAGCTGTTAGCTCTGTTAGTTTGGGTAGTTTAACTTCGTCAGCCAACTCACCACAGAACTCTGCTGCCCACTGGCTAACATCTAACTAGCTCTCCTCTGTCTTTTTGAGCACAAGTACATACTCTGGTAGTCACTTGATTCAGTTTATTACCCCTTTCATCCTGTTAGTGTCCCGGGGAAGATCTCAGTTTGTCCCAAACAGATTTTGTATTGTCACCAGGACGACACCACCAAGCCCTGGCTAGCTAGCAACATATACTGTTCGCTATTTAGTAGAATGTTGAACTCGTACTTGTACTCGTCGTCCTCCGCTTATCCAGGTCCGGGTTGCAGGGGCAGCAGCCTCAGCAAAGAAGCCCAGACAGTCATCTCCCCAGCCACTTCCGTCAGCTCTTCCCCGAGGCGTTTCCAGGCCAGCCGGGTGATGTAATCCCTCCAGCGTGTCCTGGGGCGGCCCCGAGGTCTCCTCCCGGTTGGACATGCCCGAAACACCTCCCAAGGGAGGTGTCCGGAAGGCATCCTTACCAGATGCCCGAACCCCTCAACTGGCTCCTCTCGATGTGGAGGAGCAGCGGCTCTACTCCGAGTCCCTCCCGGATGTCTGAGCTCCTCACCCTATCCCTAAGGCTGAGCCCAGCCACCCTGCGGAGGAAACTCATTTCGGCCGCTTGTACTTGCGATCTCGTTCTTTCGGTCACTACCCAGAGCTCGTGACCATAGGTGAGGGTTGGAACGTAAATCTACCGGTAAATCGAGAGCTTCGCTTTCTGGCCAAGCTCCCTTTTCACCACAACGGACCGGTTAAGCGCCTGCATCACTGCTGACGCCGCCCCAATCCGCTTGTCAATCTCCCGCTCCATCCTACCCTCACTCGTGAACAAGATCCCGAGATACTTAAACTCCTCCACCTGAGGAAGGACCTCCCCCCCCCGACCTGGAGTGGGCAATCCACCCTTTTCCGGCTGAGGACCATGGCCTCAGACTTGGAGGTGCTGATTCTCATCCCAGCCACTTCACACTTGGCTGCGAACCGTCCCAGCAAGAGCTGGAGGTCACTGTTCAATGGAGCTAGGAGGACCACGTCATCCGCAAAAAGCAGGGACGAGATCCTCCTGTCACTGAACCTGACACCCTCCACCACTGGGCTGTGCCTAGAAATTCTGTCCATGAAAGTTATGAACAGAACCGGTGACAAAGGGCAGCCCTGGCGAAGTCCAACCCTCACCGGGAACAGGTCCGACTTACCATGCGAACCAGACTCACGCTTCTTCGGTACAGGGACTGGATGGCCCTTAGCAAGGGGCCAGCAACCCCATACTCCCGGAGCACCCCCCACAGGATGCCCCTGGGGACACGGTCGTAAGCCTTCTCCAAATCCACAAAACACTGGTCTGGTTGGGCAAACTCCCATGCCTCCTTCAGCACTCTGGCGAGGGTAAAGAGCTGGTCCACGGTTCCACGTCCAGGACGAAAACCACATTGCGCCTCCTCAATCTGAGGTTCAACTATTGACCGGACCCTCTTCTCCAGCACCCTGGAGTAGACCTTACCGGGTAGGCTGAGGAGTGTGATCCCCCTGTAGTTGGAACACACCCTCTGATCCCCTTTCTTGAAAATGGGGACCACCACCCCGGTCTGCCACTCCAGAGGCACTGCCCCCGATGTCCACGCAATGTTGCAGAAGCGTGTCAGCCAGGACAGCCCTACATCATCCAGAGCCTTGAGATATCCAGGACGAATCTCATCCACCCCCGGGGCTCCGCCGCCTCGGAGTTGTTTCACTACCTCAGCAACTTCTGCCCCAGAAATTGGATGACCCGCCCCCAAGACCCCCGGCTCTGTTTCCTCACTGGAATACGTGTCAGTGGGATTGAGGAGCTCCTCAAAGTATTCCTTCCACCGCCCGACAATGTCCCCAGTTGACGTCAGCAGCTCCCCGCCCCCACTGTAAACAGTGTGAGCAAGTTGCCGCCTTCCCCCCCTGAGACGCCGGACGGTTTGCCAGAACCTCTTTGGAGCCGATCGATAGTCTTTCTCCATGGCCTCACCGAACTCCTCCCACGCCCGAGTTTTTGGTTCTTGAACTGTAAGGAGTAATTGAATTGGGATGTTTACGTCACATTGGTTCGTTGCGTTGTCGATGGATCGCAGTATGGGGATTCTTTTTTATTTAACCTTTATTTACTGGCGATATTTGGTGGCCGCAGAGTATGTTTTTGTGGCCCTTGGCTGTTGCTCCATGATTAACGTCAAACCCTGAGACAGTTGTTGGTGTTATATGTGGACAGTGGATATTTACAGAACTCCATTTGGTCTGAGTTAGTGATTGCTGGGGCCACTGCCCATATCTTCCTGTTGCTGGGGCATTGTACCAGGCCTGCTCAACTGTGACACCAGATCCACCCAAATGATTTGAAGTCCCAGAAACAATAGACCATACAGTCCATACATCATGATGAAATGAGCATCCATGTTGGGACTGCCTTGGTAAAATAGCAGTGCAGCCATCCTGAGTGCATGGGGCGAAGCAAAATACTTCTCAGGTCCCCCAGCTGTTTTTGCTAGTACAGGATCAGTGCCATTTTCCAAGTGCTCCTCTGATCAGAATGTGTCCTTCATTATTGTCACATAATTGACAGAATGAGCAATGTTATATTCCTAATAATTATTCAGAAAATGTTGGAGGACTATTTGTAAATCTGCCTGTCCTGTTTTTGTCCTGCAGCCACTGTTGGATATCGGTCTGTACATCTTCAAGTTGGCAAATGCCATTGGTGCTCAGGTAAGAAGGTTATCTTCTGCATGTTCTTTTTAAACTATCAAATGCATGTGGTTTTCTTCATATATGTTAAGGTTAATTGAATGCAAAATGTTGACTTTTTTTTTCATTGTATTGTCATGAGAAAACTGGGATGTTGTGTTTCAGTCTTGTCCAGTAGAGATGAGTGTTAAAGCCAATTCAGTGTATTGCCCCAGTCAAGGCAGACCCCTGAGTGGACCTCCATATGTGCAAAAGTCATTGCTGATGAAAGATTTTACCAAGAATAAAACAAATTCAAGCACTGCAGTTCCGGTGTCAATGAGTACGTTTACATGGACAGTTTAATTCCCTTTTCATTCGGAATGAAAGTTCATTCCCATTAAAAGTGATCTTGTAAACACCTAATTCGGAATGAAAATGGCCAATGCGATTGAAAATTCAATCTGATGTCAGGGGCTGGAATATTCCGTTTCTAATTCCGAATTTAAGAATTTCTCGTGCTTGTATACACTCATTCTCCTTTAAAGTCTGTGTAAAGCAAATTCTGCTATTTTCTTCTAAACACATTAAATAGGTCATAAAAGTATCCCTCAAAATGTGTAAAAAATGCCTTTTAACCATTTACAATTGAATTGTGGAGAGAGGCTTCACAAAGTGTGTTTCTAGGTTTCTGTGTTCTGGATTTAGTGGGCAGGCCTTAAATCATAGCCGCGTTACGTAACGGAGCCCCCTGAGGCTGTAGCAGTATAAATAGAGGGAATCGCCTTGTTGTTTGTTGTTTGATATATATATATATATGTGTATATATACAGTACAGGCCAAAAGTTTGGACACACCTTCTCATTCAATGCGTTTTCTTTATTTTCATGACTATTTACATTGCAGATTCTCACTGAAGGCATCAAAACTATGAATGAACACATGTGGAGTTATGTACTTAACAAAAAAAGGTGAAATAACTGAAAACATGTTTTATATTCTAGTTTCTTCAAAATAGCCACCCTTTGCTCTGATTACTGCTTTGCACACTCTTGGCATTCTCTCCATGGGCTTCAAGAGGTAGTCACCTGAAATGGTTTTCCAACAGTCTTGAAGGAGTTCCCAGAGGTGTTTAGCACTTGTTGGCCCCTTTGCCTTCACTCTGCGGTCCAGCTCACCCCAAACCATCTCGATTGGGTTCAGGTCCGGTGACTGTGGAGGCCAGGTCATCTGCCGCAGCACTCCATCACTCTCCTTCTTGGTCAAATAGCCCTTACACAGCCTGGAGGTGTGTTTGGGGTCATTGTCCTGTTGAAAAATAAATGATCGTCCAACTAAACGCAAACCGGATGGGATGGCATGTCGCTGCAGGATGCTGTGGTAGCCATGCTGGTTCAGTGTGCCTTCAATTTTGAATAAATCCCCAACAGTGTCACCAGCAAAACACCCCCACACCATCACACCTCCTCCTCCATGCTTCACAGTGGGAACCAGGCATGTGGAATCCATCCGTTCACCTTTTCTGCGTCTCACAAAGACACGGCGGTTGGAACCAAAGATCTCAAATTTGGACTCATCAGACCAAAGCACAGATTTCCACTTGTCAAATGTCCATTCCTTGTGTTTCTTGGCCCAAACAAATCTCTTCTGCTTGTTGCCTCTCCTTAGCAGTGGTTTCCTAGCAGCTATTTGACCATGAAGGCCTGATTGGCGCAGTCTCCTCTTAACAGTTGTTCTAGAGATGGGTCTGCTGCTAGAACTCTGTGTGGCATTCATTTGGTCTCTGATCTGAGCTGCTGTTAACTTGCGATTTCTGAGGCTGGTGACTCGGATGAACTTATCCTCAGAAGCAGAGGTGACTCTTGGTCTTCCTTTCCTGGGTCGGTCCTCATGTGTGGCAGTTTCGTTGTAGCGCTTGATGGTTTTTGCGACTCCACTTGGGGACACATTTAAAGTTTTTGCAATTTTCCGGACTGACTGACCTTCATTTCTTAAAGTAATGATGGCCACTCGTTTTTCTTTAGTTAGCTGATTGGTTCTTGCCATAATATGAATTTTAACAGTTGTCCAATAGGGCTGTCGGCTGTGTATTAACCTGACTTCTGCACAACACAACTGATGGTCCCAACCCCATTGATAAAGCAAGAAATTCCACTAATTAACCCTGATAAGGCACACCTGTGAAGTGGAAACCATTTCAGGTGACTACCTCTTGAAGCTCATGGAGAGAATGCCAAGAGTGTGCAAAGCAGTAATCAGAGCAAAGGGTGGCTATTTTGAAGAAACTAGAATATAAAACATGTTTTCAGTTATTTCACCTTTTTTTGTTAAGTACATAACTCCACATGTGTTCATTCATAGTTTTGATGCCTTCAGTGAGAATCTACAATGTAAATAGTCATGAAAATAAAGAAAACGCATTGAATGAGAAGGTGTGTCCAAACTTTTGGCCTGTACTGTATATATGTATATATGTGTGTGTATATGTGTATATATATATATATGTATATATATGTATATGTACAGGTATTTTTACTTTCGTGCAGGTTTGTTGTCCTTGTTTTTCGCTTTATGTCTGTGTCTATGTAAGTTAAGTGATGATCAAAGCTGCTCTTACTCCATTTTATAGTCTTAATGCAAACTTGCAAACTGATCCAGGACTAGAGTTCCCTGTTATTTTGCTGCATATGTTTTTCCATCACACAGCAGGGCAGGTAAAAGAAGTTTACCTGTTGGAGGTGAGCCTTTTTGCAGAGGTGCAGTAAGAGTAAGTAAGAGCCTGTTGTCTGCAGCTCTTCATATAACATCTCACTGTGACTGTTTCTACTTTCACTTTCCTCCCTGTGTCGTTGGGGTTTGGCTGCGGTCGATGAGACTCCACCGCCACCAGCTTGACGGTGGCTGGCCTGGCTTTTGGACCTACTTCAGAGAAGGTCCATCTGTGGCGCGGCTTGGCGCATTGCATGGCACATCTAAACTAATAATGGAACCGCAAATTGGCATGACTTGGCTCGGAGCAGCCAAAAGTTAGAGTGGAAAATGCCCACAGTATTGTACATGTGCTACTGCGGTAATTTCATTCATCTCACAGACTGATTTAGCATAGCACATACAAATTATAGACTGATGTCGCACTGTAGACTAATAAACAGATTAAACAGAGGAGCAGCTCTGTGTCTGTACTTGTAACTGAGTGTGAGAGAGGAGAGATGCACACTGGTATGCATTATGTAACGCAACTTGACCCTACATTGGTATAAACGGTATTGTCTAAATCTGTATCTTGGTTGAAAATGTATTGATATATTGTACATAGTCGTTAAATCACCCAGCCCTAGAGCAGTGTCACCTGTTCAGTTTGACCGTGCAGGTCAGGGGTATTCAACTAAAATTCAAAGAAGTCCAGTCAGAGAAAATTTCCTAATGCAAAGGTCCAGAACATCATAATGTCTACCTTGCCATATGATTTAGTGTGATATATACTGAAGTAGCCTAGTAGTTGTATCAACATCTGCAAGTAATCAACATCTGACTGTCAAATCAAGCAAAGAAAGTATGATTAAAAAACATTTCGACAATATTGTCACTAGACATTGAACTATACAGATATGCCTTTAGAAATAAAATGGAGAAAATAAATGAAATAGTTTTGAAAATTTGTGCATCTTAAAATAAAGTGCTTAATTTTAGAAAAAATAAAGTGTAGCAACAGCTTGGATTTTCCTTTTTCTTTAACTGTTTCACATCTTGGCTTCACAGTCTCAACCAATTTTACAATAAATAAATAACAATTAAACAGTTTTACAGTTTCTCTTTCTTTCTCTCTTTTCCCACTCTCCCCACATGTTGTTCAGTGAGAGAACTGAGCTTGAGCTTGTCCTGCCTGGATTTTAAATCTGGACTGGAATGGTGTCAGGGCCACTCTCATACACATGTGCAGGTGCTCATTGGTGAGCCTGGAACAGTGTTTAGTTTTTATTACGTTCATTGTGGAGAAAGCTGCCTCGCAGCTGTATGTGGAGCGAAACACTCGTCTCTTCCTCTGTGCTTCTCTCTGCCCCTCGCTCACTCGACTCTTCCTCTCTGACTTCTCTCCCTGTCTCCCGCTCACTCGCCTCTCCGTCTTCTCTCCCTGTATTGCTTTCTTTCTTTTTCTATATTTCTGTCTTTCTATTTTTCTGTTGTCTTTCCGCTAGTCACTCGCCTCTCACCTCTCCTATCTGACTGTATACAGAGTCACAATGTTAATTGCCTGGAATACAGAGATTTGATTGGCTGGGTGGCATCACGTGGGATGGCTTAACTCGCGTGCAGTTGGTCTGTGAGGTTCCTGATCAGCTAAACCGGTGCCATAAAGACTAGAAAAGTTGCGCTGGTTAAAATAGAAGAGTCCTGTCAAATTTTAAAATCCCTTAATAATTTACTGGTTATAGGTCCCGGTCTGTATAGGATGGCGTCTGGGTCCGGACTTGGACCGCGGTCCGCCTGTTAGTGACCAACGGTGTAGGTTAAGGGTTGTCCTGTTAGATCCTTCGTTCTACATTCAAAATAAAAGACAGTGGCATTTTTTACTCACCAGATGAAAACAAAAAACAGTAGTTGTATTATATTAAAATTCTAAATGTGTCGACACTAAATGACTAAATTCACTTTGAATTTGTTGGCAGATGATCTAGTTTTAAGCTATAATTTTGAAGGTCAAATTAATTCATAATTGGTGAGTAGCTATGTATCAGTCATGTTAGTTTTAGGTTTTATATTATGCAGCAAAGGGCCGTGGGGTGGAATTGAACCCACAGCAGCTGTGACAAGGACACTGCCTTTGTACATGGGACGCCCACTCTACCTGCTGTGCTACTGGGTGCCCCTATTGTGATTTTCTGAACCAAAAGTGGAATTCCTTAAAACCCTGATTCCGAAAAAGTTGGCATGCTATGTAATACCTAAATAAATACAGAATGCAATGACTTGCAAATCCTTTTGACCTATACTCAATTAAATACAAATCAAAGATCAAGATATTTAATGATCAATGTGGTAAACTTTGTTTTTTTGTTAATATACACTCATTCTGAATTTGATGCCCTCAACACATTCCAAAGAAATTTGACAGGGGCATGTTTGCCACTGTGTTACATCATTTCTTTAAACACTCAGGAAGTGTTTGGGAACTGGATGTACTGCCAAATTAACAGAAACAACATTGGAGATGTCTTATGGTAGTGAAAAAAACATTCAGTTCGAGGGCTCAACTTTGGTGGGCATTCCTGCAGTCAGCATGCCAGGGGCACACTCCTCAAAACTTGCGACATATGTGACATTGTGCTGTGTGATGAAACTGCACATTTTAGTATGGCCTTTTATTGTGACCATCCCTAGGTACACCTGTGTAGTAACAATGCTGTTTAATCAGTATCATGATACGTCACACCTGTCAGGTGGATGGATTATCTTGGAAAAGGAGAAGTGCTCACAAACATACATTTTGAATGTTGTGTACACTATAATATAAAACAGATTGTTTCAGGGGTTTTTTTTCCAGAAATCAGCATTTATGTGGAAAACTTTCCTCATACTTTCTGAGGAGATGTGACTTCGTAACCAAACTGACCAACTTTCAAACACAAGTCAATAGACACCATCACTTACAACTAGGTTTGAAGTATGAAATATATTGAAATTTCATATTGCAGTACAAAAATGTGTCAACATGTATGGGTCAGTCAGTAATTAAATTGTGTTGCCACCTCTGTCAGCATGATGTTAGAGGTAACACCTGATGGAGCTGATGTCTCACGGAGCTGACAAAGTGATATATTATTCATTTCACAGTAGTCAAAGTGAGTAGCAGTTTTAGTTTCCAATGTTGCTAAGAGTTCTCATTATGCTGATCAAAATACTCCTTTAAAACCATAATTCTTATTTAGTTTTAATTTAAAAGGGCTATGGAGCTGACAGGTAATGGTTGAGACACACCTGATAGCAATATGAATTTATCAACAAAAAAAGAAAGCTTATCAGTACTTGAGCAAGATTCCCCGCCTTTTTTGGAAACCAGGAAGTGAGACATAAGTCCTCAGGATATAGGAGCCGACATTTTCATAAAAATACATTTTAAAACAAAATTGAGTATAGTAGTACATTTTATACCGATGTTATCTGTCAACTGGTAGGGAAGTGACTCCTCCTTTTTAGTTTATTCTTCTTGGATGCTGGGATATTGGCCTATATCATTTTTGATCAATGCTGAACATTTCATTTGCACTAAAAAGTGCTATAGGATGACAATGGACTTCAAGAATACATGAACTAGTGTGTTTGCCCTCTGCCTGCCAACGGGGACTCAGAGTGTCAAGGAATCACCCTAATTTGGAAGTCACCTGTTTTTCCTTTATTTTCTATATGTAGCACACATTGTCCAGCTACATACACGATGACATCATTTTCACAATAGAACAGGAAATTACTTTGTTGTGTCCACGTCTCTTACGTAGGGCCCAGCCGTCATGATGACCTACCTACTGATCTCAGGACTGTTCCTGACCAGACTGCGAAGGCCCATAGGCAAGATGACAGTCACCGAGCAGCGGTATGAAGGAGAGTACCGTTATGTCAACTCTCGCCTCATCACCAATAGGTAAACACAACAGTAACTGCTCCAGTCCTATTATTGTACAGCTGTTTACTACTACAACACTACACTGATATTTCTCCTTCTCTTTAGTGAAGAGATTGCCTTCTACAATGGGAACATGAGGGAAAAACAGACCATTCACATGGCATTCAAGAAACTGGTGGGTAACAGTTTAGCAGTATTTCCCACAAGGTGAAAATGTGCACAGCTGGGTCTCATTGATCATTTACAGTAGAATGACTGGGTGTCACCTCTGACCACAGCCAGCATCTGATTGGTGTGGTGAGGTTGTGTCAAGAGTGTGTTTCGTTGCACATGTAACACTGTCTCGTGGTGTCTCAGACTATACCTGCACATCACTGCAGCAAGGTGAGAAGTTAAACCATTGGAAAGCAAAAACTATATTTTCAGGGGTTGAATTATCCTGCAACAGCAATGCTGTTTTCCCAGTCATTATCAACCAGGTCCAAGACTTGTTGTCAAGTAGGTAAATCCCTCTGCCTTTGAACAATTTACTGAAAGGTGGTAAACATTTGAGGCTTTTTACCACTCTGAAAACCGGAACCTCTGGTTGCACAAGCTACAAGAGAAAGGACACAGCAGTATGTCGTACAGGAAAACATCACATACTTCTTTTCTAAACTTCTTTTCACACCAGGAAACAAAGTTTTTTGAGAGCCTTTATCACTATGAGATTTCCTAAATTAAGAATTTGAACATATGTATTTTCTCTTTCAGGTGGACCACTTGCATAATTTTATCTTCTTTCGCTTCTCCATGGGATTTGTGGACAGCATAATTGCTAAGTGTAAGTAGGCATATCTCTTTAACTGACATTATTTAGGGCATACCCCTGATATTTATTCATTTGCCTTCCTGTACCAAACGTACAATAATTCATATTAAATATCTAGAAAAAAAGGTTAGCAAACAAAAACACAAAGATAAATATAGCTGCAATTGGCAAGTCCAGGGTTCAAGCCAGCATGGATGGTTAGAAGTTAAAAGCTGCAAAGGATCAAGACCATGACAGTTTACGACACGTGTGTTAATGATAACAAACAGGTTTTATGATGATTGAACAGACGTTTATTCATTTATGTTCAAATCTCTGCTGAGCCACGCTCTTCTTTGGAAACATTGTCACTCCCTAGATGTGGTTTATGACCTTAAATTTATATTGAATTTTTCCTTTTCTTTTATTTTTCCTCAAGATCTGCAATGCGTCTCATTTCTATTAATTTATACACTAACAGGGCTGCTGTGTGAAAGTGTCAAAAGCTAATCTGGAATATGCAAAAATTTAGACGACCTGCAGGATTTGAACCCTTAACCTTGGCATTAAAGGACAGTCATCTTACCACTAAACTACTGAAGAAATGGGCTAGCCACTGTTTACGTCCAACCATCAGAAATATCTAGGGACATGCCAAGCAGGTCTTGACAGAATGAATTATGAATTGAATGCAGTTCTTTTTACTTGAGTTGAATATATTGGATATTTAAGATTTGTCACAGAAGATAGAATTTTAAGTTAGAAACTGATAAAGTTAGCATAAGATAAAGCATATTAATTTCTAAACCACAAGAGTTCACAACAGATTGGAAGAAACAGGCAGATGCACAAAACTTGTGTGCGTTGTCAAAAGTGCAGGTAGTTCACTGACAACCTCTTCAACCCAGTCAGTGGCTCCAAGGCCAGGAGCCATATTCACGTTCTGAGAACACTCTCAGAGAGCTCCTAACTTAGCCTAAAAATCTTTAGTAAGGAGTCATAGCTTAGGAGTGATTTAGGAAAGTTGTCAGAGCAACTCTGAGCAAGGACGGAACAGAAACTTTTACCTGAGTGAGGAGGTGTGGTTGACCTGTTGCCAGGTGTGATGCATCCTTTAACTGATGTGATTGGTTGTCACGGACATGCCCCTTTGTGAGCCCGCAAGGTGTGGACACCCAGTGGAAATGAAATGAACTGCTGACTGTAAAAGTGTTTCCATTGTTAGTGTGATGTTAGTGCTGCATTGTTGCATTTTTCCAGTTTTTCAAATATCTCAGTGTTGTGATCATTTTATTTCTGACGCAATTGTGTTAGGTGAGAAATGTGTGCGTACATCACCCATACATAATATCCCAGCACAATCTAATCTGTAGCATTTCATTTACTCACGTTTGTCCTCCTCCCTGCTCCTCACAGGTTTAATCTTAGGGGCTCTTTTAAGGTTTAAGACACTCTGTGAATAACTTTTATCTTCACAAAGACCTAGTCTTAACTTTAAGGGGGAATTCTAAGAAAATGCCACAATTCTAAGAATTTTCTCAGAATTTCATCACTAGGAGCAACTCTTTGGCTGGATTGCACCAACAAGGTTTAACTTTAAAATTAGATTAAATCATGGTTTAAGTTTAAATTCTGTTGCACCAAACTTTAGACCTAGTTTAAAATTAAGACAGATTAAATTTAAACCTCTCTTTAAACCTCAGTATAATGTTTCCTCTAAACCAAGTTTAAATTTAATTCTGTTGCACCAGAACTTTAAACTCCAGTTTAAACTGTGATCGAGAATTAATTTTAAACTGACAGTTGGGAAGGTTTAACTTTAACAATGGCTGCATTTTTGAGGTGGATAGAGCAAAATAATGAAGTTCCTCGAAGAAAACTGAGAGACAGGCTCAGTCCTCTTGAATTTTATGATGAAGAGGAATTTTTGGTGAGATACAGGTTTACCAAGGAAACAGTTTTGGAGCTGAACAGGAAGACTGGACCAACTGTCAAACATGTCAGTGACAGAAATGCAGCTGTACCACCGATGCTACAACTCCTGGTTGCCCTGAGGTTCTATGCTACTGGCTGTTTCCAGAGGGTGGATGGAGACCTGTTCGGTCTACACAACTCAACTGTTTGCCGTATTGTCAGCAGAGTGTCTCGGTCCATTGCATCTCTGAAGAACCAGTACATCCGATTCTCTCCAACAGTGGAAACAGCTGCTGGTTTCTACAGGCGAGCTGGATTTCCAGGGGTGCTGGGTGCTATTGATTGCACACATATCCCGATACAGAATCCTGGTGGTGTGAATGGAGAGCTTCTCCGCAACCATAAGGGATACTGCTCCATCAATGTTCAAGTGGTGTGTGATCAAAAATCTGAAATAACCAACATTGTAGCACGTTGGCCAGGATCAACTCATGACAGCAGGATCTTTGACAACAGTCAGCTTTGTGCCATCCTCGAGAACCAAGCTTATGAGGGCCATCTCCTTGGGGATAATGGTTATCCATGCCGCTCATACCTGATGACTCCACTTCTGAACCCTCAAACACCAGCAGAGAGAAGGTACAACTCCCGTCACATTGCAGCCAGAGGAGTGATAGAACGACTCTTTGGAGCATGGAAAAGAAGGTTTCCCTGCATTAAAGATGGACTGCGCACAAAACTGGACACCACCTTGACCGTCATTGTCGCAGTTGCAGTTCTCTACAACTTTGGAAAGAGGCGTGGAGATGAGCTACACTTTGAAGCTGATGAGGACCTACATGAGGACAGAGAGGACAGAGAGGATGACCAGGAGCACAATGCCAATCCAAGTGGGAATGCTGTGAGGCAAACTCTAATACAGAACCACTTTTCTGAATAATTATATTAATAAATGTTTTTGTAAATAATTGCTGACATTGTGGTGAAAAGTCTATTTCCATATAATAATTCAATTACTGCCAACTATGTCTGGTTGAATACTGCTTTAAGCAACATCAATAAACTAATAGTAGCTTGACCTGTCAACAAGTGTCTTTTTCAAGCTGTGAAGCACAGAGAAGATACACATTGAAGAAAAGTAAAAATAGAAATTGCTTGCTGCACTGGCTGCAGTGTTAAAACGATCTCTATCAAAACATAAACCAAAATATATGACAAAAAAACAAATTAATTGGATAGGCCAAATAATAACTGATTATTGACTGAGGTCAGTAAAGTGTGACTGGATTACTTACCATCTTCTCCGGGTGAGTCTGAAGTGAGCTGGTCCAAGATGCCGTTGTCGTCATACGGATTTTGTAATGGCTCCATCTGCTGCGGGATGAGGGAATTGATTTTCTCCGCCAGTGAATCATCTTTCTTTGGCGGAGGACCTCCTCCTGTGATGAACATCTCTTGTCTCACAGTCGCCGCATCTTTTTTGGCTTTTGTTTTTAAGTTTTTCCAGCAAGCTTTAAGCTGAGAGATGTCTCTTTTCTCTTTCACTCCAGTCGATCCGTTAAAACTGTCAGCCAGTTGCTGCCAAGCGGTATCTTTCTTTTTCACCGTGCTGTTGTCCGTTTTCTTGTCTTCTATTATTTGCCCATATTGCTCCATTAATTCGGTCAGCGAGTTTTTTTCAAAGGAGGAAAAGTTTGAGCTTCTCTGCCGAGCCATAACGTAGCCGATCTGTCACAATTGACGTTAGGCTAACGTTTTTGCTAGCTAGCAACAATGTAACGTTTAAACGGAAAACGGAAAAGCACCCGTTGAAACAGTCTCCCTCTTTTTTTTTTTATAAATCCGGGGTCCTGACAGCACGCTTCCGATGTAGCCTATATATTTAATTGCATATTTAATTATTAATTTTAATTTCGATATCCACAATTATCCCTATTGATTTAAATCAGTTTAAACTAAGTTTAAATTCAGTTAAACTGAGTTTTACTAAACTGAGATTAATTTTAAATGGTGCAACAAAGCTCTGCTTAATTTTAAACCTGGATTAACTCATTTTAAACCTAGTTTTACTAATCTTTGATTAGAGCTAATCTTAGATTAAATTAAACCTTGTTGGTGCAATCCAGCCATAGTACTGGAAGCCAAACTAACCTCAGAAGCAGAAGGCAGAGAGAGGGAGGTCTTTACAATAATTTAACTGTAGGGCATATAATCCTGAAAAAAAAACCAAACACACATTAACCTGCTTTTTTCAGGTGTATTGTTTAAAACTTTGGTGATATTTGTTTACATAGTGTAGTACTTGTCCAAATAGGTCATAAGTGGACAAACAAATCCCCCCCAAAACATAATTAACAAGAAAAATAACAACACTTACCTCATGGCCAGTGTCTCTGTCCATGTAGGCTGCCATTTTGGAGTTTGATATAATGTATCAATTTAGTTTTGAATGCTGGCATGACCTGGGTACTTGATCCACCGCCCCCCCCCCCCCTTAAAGGGATAGTACACCCAAAAATGAAAATTCAGCGATTATCTACTCACCCATATGCTGATGGAGGCTCAGGTGTACTTTTAGAGTCCTCACATCATTTGCGGAGATCCAAGGGTAGAGGAGGTAGCAACACAACTCCACCTAATGGAGGCTTATGGCGCCTCAGATTCAAACGTCCAAAAACACATAATTGAAACCACAAAATATCTCCATACTGCTCGTCTGTAGTGATCCAAGTGTCCTGAAGCCCTGACATAAAAAATGTTTGGAAAAACGTCATTTGAACTCTGTTTTTAGCCTCATTGTAGACTGTAGCTCTGACTGCCTCTCTGTGCTCCGCGCTCATGTATGAGGGGCTGCCAGGGACATTATTCAGAATTACTTCTCACACACACATGTGAAATGCTCTTACATACACTACTGAAACACTCTCACACACACTACTGAAAAATTATTCTCTCGCATACACTACTGAAACGCTCTTACACATACAAGTAAAATGCTCACACACACTACTGAAATGCTCTCCCATACAGTACAGGCCAAAAGTTTGGACACACCTTCTCATTCAATGCGTTTTCTTTATTTTCATGACTATTTACATTGTAGATTCTCACTGAAGGCATCAAAACTATGAATGAACACATGTGGAGTTATGTACTTAACAAAAAAAGGTGAAATAACTGAAAACATATTTTATATTCTAGTTTCTTCAAAATAGCCACCCTTTGCTCTGATTACTGCTTTGCACACTCTTGGCATTCTCTCGATGAGCTTCAAGAGGTAGTCACCTGAAATGGTTTCCACTTCACAGGTGTGCCTTATCAGGGTTAATTAGTGGAATTTCTTGCTTTATCAATGGGGTTGGGACCATCAATTGTGTTGTGCAGAAGTCAGGTTAATACACAGCCGACAGCCCTATTGGACAACTGTTAAAATTCATATTATGGCAAGAACCAATCAGCTAACTAAAGAAAAACGAGTGGCCATCATTACTTTAAGAAATGAAGGTCAGTCAGTCCGGAAAATTGCAAAAACTTTAAATGTGTCCCCAAGTGGAGTCGCAAAAACCATCAAGCGCTACAACGAAACTGGCACACATGAGGACCGACCCAGGAAAGGAAGACCAAGAGTCACCTCTGCTTCTGAGGATAAGTTCATCCGAGTCACCAGCCTCAGAAATGGCAAGTTAACAGCAGCTCAGATCGGAGACCAGATGAATGCCACACAGAGTTCTAGCAGCAGACCCATCTCTAGAACAACTGTTAAGAGGAGACTGCGCCAATCAGGCCTTCATGGTCAAATAGCTGCTAGGAAACCACTGCTAAGGAGAGGCAACAAGCAGAAGAGATTTGTTTGGGCCAAGAAACACAAGGAATGGACATTAGACCAGTGGAAATCTGTGCTTTGGTCTGATGAGTCCAAATTTGAGATCTTTGGTTCCAACCGCCATGTCTTTGTGAGACGCAGAAAAGGTGAACGGATGGATTCCACATGCCTGGTTCCCACTGTGAAGCATGGAGGAGGAGGTGTGATGGTGTGGGGGTGTTTTGCTGATGACACTGTTGGGGATTTATTCAAAATTGAAGGCACACTGAACCAGCATGGCTACCACAGCATCCTGCAGCGACATGCCATCCCATCCGGTTTGCGTTTAGTTGGACGATCATTTATTTTTCAACAGGACAATGACCCCAAACACACCTCCAAGCTGTGTAAGGGCTATTTGACCAAGAAGGAGAGTGATGGAGTGCTGCGGCAGATGACCTGGCCTCCACAGTCACCGGACCTGAACCCAATCGAGATGGTTTGGGGTGAGCTGGACCGCAGAGTGAAGGCAAAGTGGCCAACAAGTGCTAAACACCTCTGGGAACTCCTTCAAGACTGTTGGAAAACCATTTCAGGTGACTACCTCTTGAAGCTCATCGAGAGAATGCCAAGAGTGTGCAAAGCAGTAATCAGAGCAAAGGGTGGCTATTTTGAAGAAACTAGAATATAAAACATGTTTTCAGTTATTTCACCTTTTTTTGTTAAGTACATAACTCCACATGTGTTCATTCATAGTTTTGATGCCTTCAGTGAGAATCTACAATGTAAATAGTCATGAAAATAAAGAAAACGCATTGAATGAGAAGGTGTGTCCAAATTTTTGGCCTGTACTGTACACACATGTGAAATGCTCTCATATACACTACTGAAATGCTGTCTTACACACACTACTGAAATGCTCTCACACACACTACTGAAATGCTCTCATTTACACTACTGAAATGCTCTCACACATTACTGAAACACTCTCATATACACTACTGAAATGCTCTCATATACACTACTGAAACGCTCTCACACACACTACTGAAACGCTCTCACACACACTGCTGAAATGCTCCCACACACACTACTGAAGTGCTCTCACACACACTACTGAAACACTTTCATATAAGGCCCGTTTCCACCGCAGGAACTTCGGGATAATTTTACGGGGCCGGGGTCGTTGGTGCGTGTCTCCACCGCAGGAACCACCCCTGAAGGACAGAGTTCCGGAACTTTTACGGGGGCTAAACAAGTCCCTGCCTCGGGGTAGGTACTCAGAACGGCCCCGAAAGACTCCCGGCTGGGGCTTGGGGATTACTTGGTGCTGATTGGATATACTCAAGGAGGGATGTGACGACAACAGAAAGCAACAAAATAGCCAGCATTTTTTAAAACTCAGCAGATGAGGATTAGCTCGTTCATATAGCTTTCTCTGCCATGTAAAAAAAACTCACTAAATGGCCCGTGAAAAAAATATTCTTTCCAGCGGATATCTTAGTTACAACATGATTGAGCTAGCAAAGCAGTTTTATGTTGCTATGTGTGGTATTTATTCAGTTTTGGGAAATCACGATGTCTAGAAAGCATCAGTGGCTGCAGCTGACAGGGACAGCTAACAGCAGGCTAATATCAGGATGTCATCTGTTAAAAGCCTCCCGCTGTCGGATACGACATGAAACTACTCCAGTTAGCTCAATCATGTTGTAACTAAGACATCCGCTGGAAAATTTTTTTTTTTTCACAGGCCATTTAGTGAGTTGTTACAGACACCGCTAAGGGCTATCAGCTAACGGCATCCCTACGTCGCCCCGGTAAATGGTCACGCAACAATTACGTCACATCCAGAGCCCGTAACTTTACAGGAGCCCTCCTCGTACTCCACTCTCTCAGTGGAGAAACGGCGGTTGAGAGGGCCGAACGAGAGGACGTTCTTGTAGTAGTTCCTGTCCCCCAAATAGTACCAGGAACTTCTTCAGTGGAAACGGGCCTATACACTACTGAAATCCTCACATATACACTATTGAAACGCTTTCATATACACTACTGAAATGCTCTCACACACACTACTGAAACGCTCTCATATACACTACTGAAATGCTCTCACACACACTACTGAAATGCTTTCACACACACTACTGAAATGCTTTCATATACACTACTGAAATGCTCTCACACACACTACTGAAACGCTCTCATATACACTACTGAAATGCTCTGACACACACTACTGAAATGCCTTCATATACACTACTGAAATGCTCTCATATACACTACTGAAATGCTCTCACACACACTACTGAAACACTGTCATATACACTACTGAAATGCTCTCACACACACTACTGAAACGCTTTCGTATACATTACCGAAATACTCTTACATACACTACTGAAATCTTCTCACACAAACAACTCAGGGTTCAACGCTAAGGTTTTTTTTCACTTGCCCTGTCGGGCAAGTCAGTTTTTACTTGCCCTATAAAAATTGTTTAAGCGGCTATCAAGTAACAAAGACTGCAGTTATTTTTATGTTATGTAATCTTTATTCACACTGTATTTATTAATTAAAACAACATATGTCATGTATTGTAGCTTAATTCCTACACAAAAATGACAGTGCAGTGACAGTGCAGGGCTTAACTTCTCTAACTCCGCTCGGACACCAGCGTCCACGATCCCTCCCTCCTCTGTTAAGGCACACTACGTCATCAAATCATGTGATGTTTGGTATCGCTGGATTCAGGAAGCTCTCGGCTTTTCAAAAATGACATTGTTTTTCTTTTATGTTTTATGGATTTCGCACCAGAGCAGCCTAAACACACGAAGTCCAAAATCGCGATGAGTGGTGACAAGTCATGTCATGCCGTTTTTCGAGGGGCAAAGTTAACCCTATGGGCCCGAACGACGCATAGTGCGTCTAAATTCACACCTGTTCTTCTCTATTGATTTTCTCCAGGACCGTGTGTCATAGCAAGAAGCCATGCATATCACGTGAAACAGCGGAATTGTAGCTTTCTGAGAAGACCAAGCACTTGTCAGTAGTCCAATGTTTTCATAGCGAAAAATAAAGTTACACTAAAATTATGTATAACAGAGCTTTCATACAGCTCTGCACACACATTACTCTTGGATGGATTACTCGAGAATGCAGGCTCGCACAGAAATGCCACGCATATCACATGAAAGCGCAGGAGCAGAGCTTTCCAATGATACCACACATATCATTGTGCTGTCATCCCATCATGCTATAAATCCAGATCAGTTGTCTACAAAATAAAAACCTGACGAATTTCTTTACAATCCATTATAGAGATCTTGTTATCAGTCACTTCATATAGTGAGGGATATCGTATCTTACCACATCTTAGGCTTGCGTGTGTTTCTCCCTGTCTATCCACATTTGTAGTCTAGCTTTCAAGATGCAAATATCTCCATATTGTCCAGTTGACACTCCATCAGACTTTGTATGATAAGACCAGCCACTTCACCTTTGCGCACCCAGACAACTGTAGCCTAATTATGCATGCATGACAGGGCCGTAGTCACCATATACATTGAGGGGGACATGCCCCCCCTCCAATGCCCAGAATGTCCCCCCAATATATAACTGAAACTGAAAAACAACAACAAACTTTGTTTACTACAAACAAAGTGGCAAATATTATCTTGGAGGACATCATTGCACTTGGTTGAGTATTTTTCTATTATCTTAGATGTAAATATTGTTTCTTTCAGATAAAACACATTTTTGACTTGTGAATGAGTCAGTGGAATTTCTTGCAATAATGAAAAATACTGGCAATCATGTCCGCCTGGCACAAACCACATGTTTTGGACGGCTGTGAAGTGACAGAATGTCCCACCATCATGGTTCTTATATTGCCAGATTCCAGAGAGTCTCCCCTCTTCATATATGGCAGAATATGTCTTCTTCCAACTTGCTATGGTGAGATACATGTAAAAATGTAAGAATTTAGTAACACAGATTTGTTTTTTTCATTGATATAAAAAATAATATAAAATACAGGCACATAGAAGGACATGAAATGGCAAATCTGGATAGCCCACATTGTCCTGAAAAAAAAGAGCTAAGATATAGCATGTGTATGTAGCCTTTATAATGACAGTGATATGAGCTTAAAAGTAAAGGCAGTAAAAATACCCCAAAAACGCCTAGGGCCCATAGGGTTAAAGGTTTATTCGCAATCTCATGCGGAGCTGTGAGTGGAGACTTAGATCTTTTATAAAAGGTAAGAGTCTCACTTCCACCACTATTTTTGGCCGAGATATACCGCCTAGAAAGTGGGATCACAACTTTCACGTTTCATATGGCTTTATTTGGTGATATTTTATGGTGTTTCTGTGTCATAAACAACATCAGCTATCATAATCACACCTGATTTCAATAAGGTACGATGTTTGAAGCTGGCTGAGTGTTGTTTGATCACTGATAGTACTGTTTTGAAGCGGAGTGAGCACTCTTGTCATTTGGAGCTCCGCCTGGATCTTTTCATGGAAAAACACTGTAGAATAGTCATACTTTGAGCAATTTTCTTCAAATTTGAAACAAATGTTCATTGATAGTGTGCCTACAGCCCCCACAGTGTCATTTACCTGCTCAGATGAAGCCACATACAGTTATTAATCCTGAAAATCTTTTTTTTTTTTTTAGGCAAAATCTTCAACTTTTTACTGATTTCAGAGGCCCTTTGCTCTGTCTCTGTATCACCTACAGTGTTTCTGACACTTTCACAAGAAACTTAAGAGAGTTTTCTTTCTGGCAAGACCTCATGCATGTAGTCAGAGCGGTTCAGAAGCTACAGTCATTTTAATCTGGGTATGTCATTTTAGGTGTTTTCGCTACAAAATGGGGGTGGAGTACAAGAGGTTAAAGTGTACTGGCACCAGAAGGGCTCTTTAGGACTAAGTACATATAGTACATGTGTGCACAGTAATGAGCAGGTGAAATGTCTGTCTAGCTTACATATGAGGTGTCTCAAGATTTAGGAAAATACAATTTTATTGAATATAATAAAAGTAAAAAGTCACTTGACATGCTGCTGTTTTGTGCTATGACCGATTTAAGTACTGGATGTTGTTATTTAGGTGACAACGCCTGAACGCAACACAATCTCAGCACCAAGAGTGCCATGTTAAGCTGCTGTGCGAGCAGCGTGTTTGTCTGTGCGTAACAGCAGTCTGTTGATGGTTATTTACACACATAACAATAACTTTGTCAGCTGACAAACTGCACCGGGCTTGGGGTCAGGTTTGGTCAGGAAAATATGGCCCGAGCCGCTCTAGCGTGCTCACCTGTGTGTGTGGCAGAACTCCGCCGTACGCGATACAGAGCAGAGAATTGTTTTTGTTTTTTTGTTGTTTTTTTCTTCTACCTGTCTACATTGGTCTTCGTAACTTAGCGCCACGAAAGGGTGTAAGCTTCTTATGAAGATCGATGCAAAGTTAATCTTGCAGTCAGGTATTTTATACCCATACTGTGCGTGGTTGTGACCGTCACCCACCCTCCCTGGAGACTAGCCTATCAGCCTTTATTGGAAAAACTTCCTAATATGAGCCAGAGAGGGCCGTGATACACCAAAGTGTGCCAAGGGGAAAGTAAGGAACAAGCAGGGGGGATTGAGGGGCAGGTGCTTAAGTCCTGAGTTATATAACGACAGTGCATGCGGAGAAGAAGGAGGAAAAAACAAACAAACAAACAAAAAAACAGAGGAGAAACAGGCAGTGTAGCTGATGTATTGTGGCCTTGAGGTTGTGCTCCATACAGATTATCAAAAATAAACATATACACGTCTACTATACTGTACTGAAAAACAAAAACAAAAGAGAAGTCTATACTGAACACCAAAAATGTGAGAGTCCTGGTGGAGGAGGAAAGCCCGATTGTGGAGAAGAGTTGCCAGCGCAGTGTGGTAGGTTCGAGAAGCAAGTGGGCCCCTTTTAAGTGATCCCATGGGTTCTTTGCGATGCGTCACGGAGCTGAAGTATCGAACATGCATGCGTGTATTTGAACCCTCCCAATGTGTTTATGAAAACCATCACCAGGGTCCAGGGCCAGCCCTGCGGGGGAAGGCGGGCGGTATGGCACCCCAAGACCGCAGGAGCGCCCAGACCCCACACCCAGGGAGCCGCAGAGGCCGCAGGACACCACGCAGGCCCAAGGACCTGGGGCTGCAATGGCCAGCACCCCCAGAGAGCCAGAGACACACCCCAGACAGCATGAAAAACTACATTTCAGCTAGTTTGTCTGAAGTCTGCCAGCACATTTTACATAACCACAGTGTGCTCGTTACATTAATAGCTAATAATTATTAAGAAGCTAAAATTAAAGTTGCACTGTACGTGCCATAGCTGTTTATCTGAGTTTGCTATGAATTTTTAAAATTGTGCAGATTGTTAACAGCCCCTCCTCTCTCTACCTGCTGCAACAGGCAGTGACAGTCAGAGGAGGACACATTAAAGGAGCAATAAGCGAAATTGATCATTTCTAGATTGAAGGAATTAAAAAATTGCTATGTGAAGAAAAAGAGGTGTAATTTCATCTGGAGTATAGCATGACCTCACACACCCTCTCTCTGTGTTGATCTCCAGCCCATTGTTTACAAGCCGGTCCGGCTGCGCGTTCATGTACGGTCATGTGATGGTACAATGATGATGGTACCTGTAATAAATGCAATATATTTGCTGAAATGGAGGCGAGGCTCAGTGACTAGAAGAGCTGGTAGAAATGCTCCATAGCTGCAAGCTACTCCAGTAGCCGTAGTAGCTCTAGTGCTAACTCTGAGAGCTAACGCTAACATTCCCCTCTTCTCCGTGAGCTGGAGCCGGGGTCTCACGGAGGAGAGTTGAAACGTTAGCATGGCAGCCAACTAGTGCTAACGCTAACGTCCCCACGCTTAAGCAGGCTCCCAGAACATTAGCATGGCAGCCAACTAGTGCTAACGCTAACGTCCCCACGCTAGAGCTTGCCGGAGCCGAGAAGCAGGCTCCTGGAACGTTAGCATGGCAGCAGACTAGTGCTAACGCTAACGTCCCCATGCTTCTCGGCTCCGACTCACTGAGCCTGGTGGAGAAGCGTGGGGATGTTAGCACTCTGTTGGAGAGCAGAGGTAGAGGAAGGAGTGGCTCATGACACACTTTGTTTTGCTCTACAGGCAGTGCACAACAGCGAACCTAGCGGTGAAACGATTTCGCTTATTGCTCCCTTAATGTCATAAATATTTTTTATTTTACTGACATACGAAAATATGTAGAATAAGGCAGTTTTTTTTCATGTTCCCTTCAGGAATCACTTTCTGAAATTTTACTGCGAAATGAAACGGGATTTTCGACTCTGCAGTGTACTGTATGTTGGAATGCAGGGGCACGCCCCGAAAAAACATAGCAAAACGTAGCATGAAGCACTCTAGCTTAGAACACACATACACACGAGCAGCAGGGAATTAGTGCATTAGGTAGCAGCGCTGTATGTGTTAAGTGGTGGGTGATCGATTTGCCTGACATCGATTGATTTAATTTCAGCACTGCAGTAGTGGACAGCTCCTGTTAAGAGCTTCTTAAGAGCGATCTTAAAGGGATAGTGCACCCAAAAATGAAAATTCAGCCATTATCTACTCACCCATATACCGAGGGAGGCTCAGGTGAAGATTTAGAGTCCTCACATCACTTCACAATTTTCATTTTTGGGTGCACTATCCCTTTAAGATCGCTCTTTAAGAAGCTCTTAACAGGAGTTGTCTGCTACCGCGGTGCTGAAACTAAATCAATCGATGTCAGGCAAATCGATCACCCACCACTCAATCAGCGCATAAGTCACACACAGCGCTGCTACCTAACGCACTAATTCCCTGCTGCTCGTGTGTATGTGTGTTCTAATAATTCTAATGAAAATCTAATAATGTTAATAACCTATTTTCATGACGAAAACAAGACTACAACTAAATAAGTAGTAGTTCAGACTGTCAAATGGCTGTTCAGATTCATATCCTTCAATCTGCAGCCTGTCTGAGTCGAGATGCTATCGTAGCATCATTAGGCTCGTTTGAGATGAGCCAGGCCTGCGCAAAATCGATTACCAGCTATCGGCACACAATGCATGTGGATTAGATTTGTGTCTGACTTGATCCTGACTTGCTCTGATGTCATGCACACTTGAGCAACGATAACCTCGCGAGATTGAGGCAGACAGAGTTTTCTGAGCCAGGCGCCGCAGTTGCTCTCCACCAACTGCAAGAACCAGGGCATGATGGCAAACGCCTGGTTCTCACCTGATCTAACAGCTGATTGGTTTAGATGTTGACTCTATTATATGACGTTTTACAAAAACTTTTCCGTTTCTGTAAAGTGACTTTGAGAACTTTGAAAAGCGCTCTATAAATAAAATGTATTATCATTATTATTATTATTATTTTCTATTTTGTTGAACAGGAGTTATTTTAATTTTATTTGTCTGATTTTAAAGGGTCATTGTGTTAACAGAATACATGTTGTGACAGGGAGTGATCAGGGACTAAATACATCAGTTTTACAGATCATAAACTGCATACAATATATCATAGTTGTTGTCTAATATATATTAACATCGCACTGATTTTATTGTGGAAGTTTTTATCAACACAAAAACTTCTGGGAAGTCATATGATTGTTAAAAACGTGTACAGATGTGAAGCCCTGACAGTCTGAATATCTGACAGATCAATAATATGATACAGCTGTTGTCCTCTTTACTTTGTGTTTGACTATTAATATATTCAATTTATTGATGCAGTTTAGAGGGACAGGTCTGCTCAGCTCATTTATATACTGCAGCAAAATGATATGATGCTGATTTACATGAGAATTCATGTCACACTGAGGTTGAACCACCATGAATAGAAATCACAAATCACATGTAGAACAGTTTAATGTCATAATTAAAACAACTGGAGAGACTGTGTACAAACTGATATGAGTCTGAGAACATTTTAAGAAATGTGAATTAGATCTAACAAGATGTTTCTGCGACTTTCTGTAAAGATGGTCCACACTCCAATATAGCTGACAGCGATAATGCACCTCAAACGCTAATTGCTAACTGCAATTAAACAAAAAGAAGAAGAAGAAGACTGAAGGCTGCTGGAAACTGTCCAACTTGACCACAGCTTTTTGTCTCTGCCCCCTGCTGCTGCCACCGATCTCCTGAGTGAATAATTTTTCAGTAGTGTGTGTGAGAGTGTTTCAGTAGTGTATGTAAGAGCATTTCACATGTGTGTGTGTGTAAGGTAATTCTAAATAATGTCCCTGGCGGGCCTCGCTTACTCACGTGAGCGCGGTGTACAGAGAGGCAGTTAGAGCTACAGGCTACAATGAAGCTAAAAACTGAGTTCAAATGACGTTTTTCCAAACAACTTTTTATATCAGGGCTTCAGGACACTTGGATCACTACGGACGAGCAGTATGGAGATATTTTGTAGTTTCAATTATGTGTTTTTGGACGTTTGAATCTGGGGCGCCGTAAGCCTCCATTAGGTGGAGTTGTGTTGCTGCCTCCTCTCCCCTTGGATCTCCGCAAGTGTTGTGAGGACTCTAAAACTTCACCTGAGCCTCCCGGCATTTGGGTGAGTAGATAATGGCTGAATTTTCATTTTTGGGTGCAGTATCCCTTTAAGACTTTCTCATGATATGTAGTGCAGATACTTAATGCCCCTCCCCCCTACAGCCTGCCAAATGTAAGGGTTAAATCAATACTTGGTTAAACGATGAACATGATAAACTGAAAGTGTCTACATCATAATGCAGTTACAGAGTCGCAGTACAGTGTAGCAGGAGTCACATTCCACTTACCATGTTACAAGAGTAAGGAGGGAGACTTGACCCACAAGGCAATGGCAGATGATTTTGTGTCAATACGAAAAGCAAAAGAGCCTATCTGACAACATTTCGTATTTGAACCCAGTTCTAATAGGGAACCTGATAACGTTAGTGAGGGACAAGGAGTTGATTACATGGCTTAGAAGTTTGAGGTGTGCAACTTTTTATCTAACATGTCACTGTGGCTGCTCCTGACTGTTAATCCTTCAATATTTTAAACTGCTGTGTTGTCAACAACTGAAAATGTCTGTTGTTTTGGAGATACATTTTTGATGAAGGATGTTGTGCTAATCTTACTGTCAAACACATTGTGTTTCCTGTGACAATTTCATAGTGAAAGTTACCTGTGTTTTGCCAGTTAAATGGTTTGAATGCGAAGCCGCAGCAGTAGGAAATGTTTGGTTTGCGTAAGCAAAAACTTAATACAGCACTCTACAGTTATTGAGCGTCATCTGACGGAAATCTTGTCTTGTAAAATGTCCGGTGTAAATGGTAACTCCAGTGTTGTCACAGGTTTATTAACCGGTGGGAAAATGTGCACATCACGGCTCCCTACTCCATAGCAGTAATGGTGAGAGAAAACACCATCGTCTCAGGCCATGTGTTGGGGAATTTTTTTAGAATTAGTGTAAATAAAAGCAGTACAATGATTGTGAGAACCATGTTTATAAATGAAGCGCGCTCAAAAAAATGATTGCTCTCTTTTTCCCTGTTCCTTGTGTTGATGCTGTTCCTCTGCAGACCTGGCCACTGTGGTGGGCTACCTGGTGGTTAGCCGGCCATTCCTGAACCTGTCACACCCCCGTCACTTGCACAGCACACACTCTGAGCTGCTGGAGGTCAGAGAAATCACACACACACACATACACACACACATACACATACACACAACCTCTAGTAAACCCAAGTAAGATAATGTAGATTCACATGGTTGATGGCAAAACAAAACTTTGACCTTAAAAATATAATAATCTGTTGAATGCATTACAGGGTTTGCTCCTTTGGAGTTTTACTCTAAATGAAGCTGAGACATCAGTTTTGACTTTGGATGGAAATGTACTTAAGTTTGGCCTTGTGTCAATGCAGTACAAACTTGTCAAACCAGTCAGCACATACAGCTGAATCAGCACACAGCAATCAGGTCTTTTTGGCGATAATAAATATGTCTTATACCAATGATGCAATTATAAAATGAAGAAACACCAGTGGCTTCCTTATAGAAGAACATATATTAAACAGTACAGCTTGCAGTACATGCTTTGTGGTTTAACTGGGGTTTAACTAATGTGTGACTTGCAGGACTACTACCAGAGCGGGAGGATGCTCCTGAGAATGTCCCAGGCTCTGGGCAGGATTGTACTGGCTGGCCGAGAGATGACCCGCCTCGCAGGGTAAGTGTTCCAGTAAAATCATACAAAATGTGAATACTAAACTTATTTAACTTGAGCAGTTTTTTTGTTTGTTTGTTTTTTAAATTATCATCTCTTTGTCAACTTGGGAGATAAACAAATGGCAAAAGAAGGGATTTCAGTTAGTTGAAAGAGAGTATCAGTAGAAAACTGCGCTTCAAAATGTAGCTGTCATTCTTTAATTTTTTTATTCAACAAGCAATTTGTTGAATGTTGGCAGTATAGTGAAAGTGACAGAAAGGCAGAACTGACAGCACTTTATGTCTTCATTTACTGCAAGCCATATAGTTATTGTGATACTCAACAACATTATTGCATATTTTTCTCATATTGCCCTGGTAAAAACCACTTAAAAGTATAGGTTCCATTTCGTTTGGATGGTTGAATATCGATGGACAGATGTGCTATCTCCAGTAATTTTGTGGGAATTCCTCAGCTGAAGTGGTCCTCTTTCTGGGAAAAAAAATTTTGAGAGCATACATTAGTGTTTGGAAGGCACCTCTTTCCTTTTCCCCTGCCATTGTTACAACAGCTAAAGGCCACTTTTTTTTCTAATGGCTTTACTGCATGTGAACAAAAACAACCAATCAGAGCCAAGATGTCTCTAATGCAGCTGTCAGTCATGTCAATCATTGCTTGCAAACTTCGACCAAACTGTCAAACTAGGTAGTGCTGATCAAATATAAATCAAAACCATGTCATTGCATTGCCTTTTTCTCATCTCAAATGTTTTCAGAAATATAATTTAGTGAACTATTTAGCTGTAAAATAAGATAGTTTGTACGCCAACCACCATTGTTGGATACAGTTTAACAGAAGTACCAAGCACTGCCCACCCACTGGACCATCTTTCTCATTTTGAACACATTGAGGCCAGATATAGGCAATGCAGTCACAGAATCTTGACTGCTGCCTAGTTTGACAGTTTAACCAAAAATCACAGAGTGACTGACAGCTGTGTTCGAGACTTCTCAGCTCTAACTGGTTGTTGCTGACCCTGCTGCAGGCAGAATCTAGCATCTGTGATTAGAGGCAGTAGGGGAGAAGGAGGGACAGGATTTTTTTCCCCAGACTATCTGTCTCATGCACTTCTTTCAGAATGTAGTGACAGTTTCAGCAAATATGACACAAAGTTATTTTCTTAAAAGTTACTCAGTGTATCTTTACGAGCTTAACAGTTAAGTAGCTGAATGGTTTCTGTAGCCGGAAGTATGCAGAAGTAGTAGAACTTCAAAGTGAAGTAGACTGAAGGAGAGAGACAGAGAGAGAAAACAATGACCAAGAGAAAACTATAATTATGTAAGTATGTTATTATTATTATTAATAATAATAGTAAGTAGTAATAGCAGTAGTAGCACTCCTGTATGCTTTTGTGTATAAGCATTTCATCGTATATGCTTTAAGGTAACCCTGTGTTCCCACAAATTACTTTTAACTTTGCTGAAGGATTCTTATTAAAGCATTGTTTAGACAAATATAATAATAATATTAAAGCTGCAAGCAGCGATGAACGGGCCCTCGCAGTCCACATGCGTCGAGGCATGCTGCCGTTGGGGGGCGTGCACCTAGATGTCTTGTCAGCTGTAATAAATAAAAAAATAAACGTTATCTCTTACTTACATTTCCAGTATACAGGTAGGCACCCAACCCACGTATGTATTTTTCCAAAAAGTAGAAGCTGAATACATGCCCAATAGTTCAAGGTCTTCTGACTCTTTAAAAGTTGACATGGTGTCTCTAGCTCAAAGTATGAGGGACAAGAAGAGGTTGAAAGTCGATGAGTTTTGAAGAGGATTTGAAGATTTTCCAATTTACTTCCATTCACACTAATTAGACTGCCACCAGAGCGCCACCTATTGGCCGATTTGCACCGAATTTTGCACTAACCCTCATCGGGCCATGGAACACAGTGTTGTGGTAATCCGACTGTATTTGGTTAAGATATGAAAGACTGTCTGTTTTGAACACAATGTGCAGGAATTTGTTGTTTTATATTTTGGGCGTTTTTTGGACTATCGAAATTCTTTTGATAACTTTTTGTCAGGAGGGTTGACAGATGCTACATGCAAAGCTTCGTGGAAATTGGTCAAATCGCCTAGGAAGAGTTCGAAAAAGGACGTTTTTCATTTGTCGCGATTTAGCGAATGGAAAGTTACTGCGAAAGTGGGCGTGGCTTACACCACACAATTCAGCTGAATTCAGAGAACACGTAAATAGAAGGTTTAACAATGTGCGACATATTATGTGGGAGTTATTAGCCAAAAACGCTTTTGCATTGAAAATAGCGCCACCTCCTGGTCATTTTTGGTGTGTGAGTTACAGGGGTCAGTCTATACCACCCCTATCAATTTTATTTCCATGAGTGTTATGGTGTTGGCACAGTGCCAAATATTAAATTAGACGGCCACCAGACCGCCACCTGGTGGCGGATCGGTAAGTCCTTCATCAGATATCCTCAGGAGGGCATTGATAATAATTATACCAAGTTTCATGTTAATCCGCCCAACCGATGTTGAGATATAAAATACTTCAATTTAAAGATCGCCACCTTGTGGTCATCATTCGAAATTTTGCACAGAGCCTCAGGGGCTCATGGGGAAGTGGTAACCTGAGTTTCATGTCATTCGGATACACCAATGTGGAGATATGCAGCACTTCCTGTTTAGAACGAAATCTGCAGGAAGTTGTTATTTAATAATCGAAATTCTTTTAAGAACTTTTTGTCGGGAGGGTCCACAGATGATGTGTGCAAAGTTTCATGCCAATCGGTGAAATTGCCTGGGAGGAGTTCGAAAAAGTAGGTTTGTGACATTTTATGAATTAGCGGGGAAAAACGTAGGCGGAAATGGGCGTGGCCTATACCACAAGATTCAGCACAATTCACTGAACGCGTGGATATAAGGTTTTTGAATGTGCGACAAAGTATATGGGAGTTATGAGCCAAAACGCACTTCCCTTAATAATAGCGCCACCTAGTGGTGGAAATTCAGGAGGACAATAGATTATAAAATTTTTCGCCAGGTGTGATTTATATTCCAAGTTTGGTGAGTTTTGGGGTATGTTCAGGCAGTGAAAAACGCGATCATTTTGGCGGAAGAAAAAAAAAATGATTAAAGCTGCAAGCAGCGATGAACGGGCCCTCGCACCTTCACGCAACTCGGGGGGGCTGGCAGGACGTCTTCTGATGTGTCAATTCATTTCTGTCAAAGTTAGACATCGCATGCAGGAGTGACTTGGCATATCCCTAATACAGTGCTGGAATGACGTATTTCACATTTTGTATCACTTCCTCTTTCCACTAGAGGGAGTTGGAGAGCGCAGTAATTATACATCATGTTTTTGTACATCAAATATACACCACAGCATTTAACTTTCAGATAAATCAAAAGATAAGTGTTTGAGACCTACTTCCTGTCACCGCTAGGTAGCACTATGAGTATCAGGAAATATGGTCATATAAATGTTTTCAGGGTAGGACTAATATGAATCATCTGAAGTTTGATGGAGATCAGAACATTTATGGCAAAAATATAGCAATTTCCTGTTTTATGGCGAGACATCAAAATTAAACCCTCTGCAGCACGTATAGACACTAATGATATGTCATGTTTGTGTACATCAAATACACACCACAGCACTGAAATTTCAGGTGAATCCAAAGATAAGTGTCTGGAAAGAAGTACTTCCTTTCACCACTAGGTGGCACTATGACTATCACGGAATATTGACATAAAATGTGTTCAGGGTGGGACACATATTAATCATGTCAAGTTTGGTGGACAACGGACCATTTACTCCAAATTTTTAGCAATTTCCTGTTTCATGGCGAGACATCAAAAGTAAACCCTCTGCAGCGCGTATAGACACTAATGATATGTCACGTTTGTGTACATCAAATATAGATCACAGCACTGAAATTTCAGGTGAATCCAAAGATAAGTGTCTGGTAAGAAGTACTTCCTTTCACCACTAGGTGGTGCTATGACTATCACGGAATATTGTCATATAAATGTGTTCAGAGTGGGACAAATATCAATGATGTCAAGTTTGGTGGACAACAGACCATTTACTCCAAATTTATAGCAATTTCCTGTTTCATGGCGAGACATCAAAATTAAACCGTCTGCAGCACACATAGACACTAATGATATGTCATGTTTGTGAACATCAAATATAGACCACAGCATTGAGATGTCAGGTTAATCCAAAGATATTTGTCTGATAAGAAGTACTTCCTTTCGACACTAGGTGGCGCTATGATTATCAGGAAATTTGGTAATGAGAATGTGTTCAGGGTGGGACTAATATGAATAATGTGAAGTTTGGTGGAGATTGGACCATTTATGCCAAAGCTACAGCAATTTCGTTTTTCATGGCGAGACCTCAAGATTCAACGCTGAGCAGCGGGCACGCCATTCAACATTGGGCCAATCCTATGATAAGTTTTGGTCACAACATAGTTACGCTTACATACACCAAGTTTGGAGCCAATCTGATTAAATCTGTAGGACAAGTTCGTTAATTTACAAGCCCTGGAAATGGGCAAAAATACACAAAAGTGGCACAAGTAAATTCAAAATGGCGGACTTCCTGTTGGGTTTGGAGCATGGCTCCAAGAGGCTTTTTTGTACGTAATAGAGTGTTACAGGTGACTACCAAGTTTCATACGTGCAGGTCAAAGCAGCTTTGGGGGCTGCTTAATTGAAATATTCTAGGGGGTGCTGTTGAGCCATCTTGGTGCATCAAAGCACAAAAATCATATCAGACAACAGGACTTGCGACCTGTGATGTGTATGCCACGTTTGGTGAGTTTTCAAGCATCCCTTGTTCCTTCAAAACAACATCGTATTTGATGGCGAACAAGGCGGCGCCACGGTGACAGCGTTTGATGAAAACTCAAAAGCTTCATTTTTAAGCATCATCAAGGTCTAAGGACTTAGACCAGCAAGTTTGAGGTGGGTCTGATTAACCTGCTAGAAGAGAGACATCAAAGAATGTATAAAGTAGCTTTCTGTTGCCAGTAGGTGGCGCTATGGCGGTGATTCAAAATTCCTCTGTAGATGTGTTCAGGGCTGGACTGTCATCATATGTGTGAAGTTTTGGCAAGGTATTCCCACGTGGAGTCAAGTTACAGCAACGTTTATCATCACGGCGAAACATCAAAGTTCGCCACCAGGCCGTGGCCATGCCCTTTGATGAAAACTCAGAGTTTCCACAATAAAGCAACATCAACGTTTTATGACTCTTTTCACCACATTTGAGGTGGATCTGGTCAAGCCTGAAGGAGATGTACATTAAAGTCTAAAACATGACATTTCCTGTTGCCAGTAGGGGGCGCTATGTTTAGCTCTAATTATTGACATGTAGATGTGTTCAGGGTGGGACTGTCATCAATCCTGTGAAGTTTGGCCAAAATTGGACCATGTATGCTGGAGTTATAAACTACTTCCTGTTTAGTGGTGAGACCCCTAACTTTGACGCCATCCTACGGTCACACGCATTGACGAAAACTCAAGCTTTTGTTAACTTTTCATCTTCAAGGTCTTGGGATGGGACAGACTAAGGTGTTAAGTCGATCAGATGAAATCTCTAGGACTAGTTTGTTCATTTATGACCCCTGGAAATGGCCAAAAATGCACCAAAATTGCACAGTAAATTCAGAATGGCTGACTTCCTGTTGGGTTTAGAGCATGCCTCCAAGAGGCTTTTTTGTACGTCTCTGGGCGTTACATAAGCTTGCCGATTTTCATACATGTAGGTTAAACTAGCTTCAGGGGCTGTTTCCTCAAACTTTTGTAGGGGGCGCTACTGAGCCATTTTTTGGAACCTGCACACGAGACCCTTAAAATATCAAATTTTTCACCAGTTCTGAGATGTGTACAAAGTTTCATGAGTTTTCGGGTATGTTAAGCCTCCCAAAAAGGCAATTATTTTGGAGGAAGAAGAATAATAATAATAATTAAAGCTGCAAGCAGCGATGAACGGGCCCTCCTACCTTCACACAACTCGGGGGGGCTGGCAGGACGCCTTCTGACACGTCAATTCATTTCTGTCAAAGTTAGATATCGCATGCAGGAGTGACTCCGCATATCCTTGATAAAGTGCTGGAATGACGTATTTCACATTTTGTGTCATTTCCTCTTTCCACTAGAGGGAGTTGGAGAGAGCACAAATTATACATCGTGTTTTTGTACATCAAATATACACCACAGCATGTAACTTTCAGATAAATCGAAAGATTAGTGTTTGATGAGACCTACTTCCTGTTGCCACTAGGTGGGTCTATGAGTATCAGGCAATATGGTAATGAAAATGTGTTCAGGGCGGGACTAATATGAATCATGTCAAGTTTGGTGGACAACGGACCATTTACTCCAAATTTATAGCAATTTCCTGTTTCATAGCGAGACATCAAAAGTAAACCCTCTGCAGCACGCATAGACACTAATGATATGTCATGTTTGTGTACATCAAATACACACCACAGCACTGAAATTTCAGGTTAATCCAAAGATAAGTGTCAGGAAAGAAGTACTTCCTTTCACCACTAGGTGGCACTATGACTATCACGGAATATTGTCATATAAATGTGTTCAGGGTGGGACAAATATGAATCATGTCAAGTTTGGTGGACAACGGACCATTTACTCCAAATTTATAGCAATTTCGTGTTTCATGGCGAGACATCAAAAGTAAACCCTCTGCAGCGCGTATAGACACTAATGATATGTCATGTTTGTTTACATTAAATATAGATCACAGCACTGAAATTTCAGGTGAATCCAAAGATAAGTGTCTGGTAGGAAGTACTTCCTTTCACCAGTAGGTGGCGCTATGACTACCATGGAATATTGTCATATAAATGTGTTCAGGGTGGGACAAATATGAATAATGTCAAGTCTGGTGGACAACGGACAATTTACTCCAAATTTATAGCAATTTCCTGTTTCATGGCGAGACATCAAAATTAAACCCTCTGCAGCACACGTAGACACTAATGATATGTCATGTTTGTAAACATCAAATATAGATCACAGCATTGAAATTTCAGGTTAATCCAAAGATAAGTGTCTGATAAGAAGTACTTCCTTTCGACACGAGGTGGCGCTATGATTATCAGGCAATATGGTAATGAAAATGTGTTCAGGGTGGGACTAATATGAATCATGTGAAGTTTGGTGGAGATTGGACCATTTATGCCAAAGCTACAGCAATTTCGTTTTTCATGGCGAGACCTCAAGATTCAACGCTGAGCAGCAGGAGCGCCATTCAACATTGGGCAAATCCTGTGATAACTTTTGGTCACAACATAGTCATGCTTACATACACCAAGTTTGGAGCCAATCTGATTAAATCTGTAGGACAAGTTCGTTAATTTACAAGCCCTGGAAATGGGCAAAAATACACAAAAGTGGCACAAGTAAATTCAAAATGGCGGACTTCCTGTTGGGTTTGGAGCATGGCTCCAAGAGGCTTTTTTGTACGTAATAGAGTGTTACAGGTGCCTACCAAGTTTCATACATGCAGGTCAAAGCAGCTTTGGGGGCTGCTTAATTTAAATATTTTAGGGGACGCTGTTGAGCCATCTTGGTGCATCAAAGCACAAAAATCACATCAGACAACAGGACTTGTGACCTGTGATGTGTATGCCACGTTGGGTGAGTTTTCAGGCATCCCTTGTCCCTTCAAAACAACATCGTGTTTAATGGCGAACAAGGCGGCGCCACAGTGACAGCGTTTGATGAAAACTCAAAAGTTTCATTTTTAAGTATCAAGGTCTAAGGACTTAGACCAGCAAGTTTGAGGTGGGTCTGATTAACCTGCTAGAAGCGGGACATCAAAGAATGTATAAAGTAGCTTTCTGTTGCCAGTAGGTGGCGCTATGGCGGTGATTCAAAATTCCTCTGTAGATGTGTTCAGGGCTGGACTGTCATCATATGTGTGAAGTTTTGGCAAGGTATTCCCACGTGGAGTCAAGTTACAGCAACGTTTATCATCACGGCGAAACATCAAAGTTCGCCGCCAGGCCATGGCCACGCCCTTCCACGAAAACTCAGAGTTTCCACAATAAAGCGTCATCAACGTCTTATGACTTTTTTCACCAAGTTTGAGGTGGATCTGGTCAAGCCTGAAGGAGATGTACATTAAAGTCTAAAACATGACATTTCCTGTTGCCAGTAGGGGGCAGTATATTTATCTCTAATTATTGACATGTAGATGTGTTCAGGGCTGGACTGTCATCAATCCTGTTAAGTTTGGGCAAGATTAGACCATGTATGTTGGAGTTATAAACTACTTCCTGTTTAGTGGTGAGACCCCTAGCTTTGACACCATCCCACGGTCACACGCATTGACGAAAACTCAAGCTTTTGATAACTTTTCATCTTCAAGGTCTTTGGATGGGACAGACCAAGGTTTGAAGTCAATCGGATGAAATCTCTAGGACTAGTTTGTTCATTTATGACCCCTGGAAATGGCCAAAAATGCCTCAAAATTGCACAGTAAATTCAAAATGGCCGACTTCCTGTTGGGTTTAGAGTATGCCTCCAAGAGGCTTTTTTGTACGTCTGTGAGCGGTACATAAGCCTGCCAAGTTTCATACATGTAGGTTAGACAAGCTTCAGGGGCTGTTTCCTCAAACTTTTGTAGGGGGCATTACTGAGCCATTTTTTGGAACCCATGCATGAGACCCTTAAAATATCAAATTTTTCACCAGTTCTGAGATGTGTACAAAGTTTCATGAGTTTTCGGGTATGTTAAGCCTCCCAAAAAGGCAATTCATTTGGAGGAAGAAGAAGAATAATAAAAAATCCTTGCATTTCAATAGGGTCCTCGCAGCGCTAGGTCCTCGGGCCCTAATAATAAAAAATCCTTGCATTTCAATAGGGTCTTCGCACCGCTAGGTGCTTGGGCCCTAATTATTATTATTGTTATTGTTATTATTATTATTCCTCCAAATGAATTGCCATTTCAATAGGGTCCTCGCACCGCTAGGTGCTCGGGCCCTAATTAAAGCTGCAAGCAGCGATGAACGGGCCCTCGCACCTTCACACAACTCGGGGGGGCTGGCAGGACGCCTTCTGACGCGTCAGTTCATTTCTGACAAAGTTAGATATCGCATGCAGGAGTGACTCTCCATATCCTTGATACAGTGCTGGAATAACATATTTCACATTTTGTATCACTTCCTCTTTCCACTAGGGGAAGTTGGAGAGCGCACTAATTATACATCATGTTTTTGTACATCAAATATACACCACAGTATGTAACTTTCAGATAAATCGAAAGATAAGTGATTGATGAGACCTACTTCCTGTCGCCACTAGGTGGGTCTATGAGTATCAGGCAATATGGAAATGAAAATGTGTTCAAGGCAGGACTAATATGAATCATGTGAAGTTTGGTGGAGACAGGACCATTTATGCCAAAGCTACAGCAATTTCGTTTTTCATGGCGAGACCTCAAGATTCAGCGCTGAGCAGCGGGCACGCCATTCAACATTGGGCAAATCCTATGATAACTTTTGATCACAACGTAGTCCCGCTTACATACACCAAGTTTGGAGCCAATCTGATTAAATCTGTAGGACAAGTTCGTTAATTTACAAGCCCTGGAAATGGGCAAAAATGCACAAAAGTGGCACAAGTAAATTCAAAATGGCGGACTTCCTGTTGGGTTTGGAGCATCGCTCCAAGAGACTTTTTTGTACGTAAGAGTGTTACAGGTGCCTACCAAGTTTCATACATGCAGGTCAAAGCAGCTTTGGGGGCTGCTTAATTGAAATATTCTAGGGGGTGCTGTTGAGCCATCTTGGTGCATCAAAGCACAAAAATCACATCAGACAACAGGACTTGTGACCTGTGATGTGTATGCCATGTTTGGTGAGTTTTCAAACATCCCTTGTCCCTTCAAAACAACATCGTGTTTGATGGCGAACAAGGCGGCGCCACGGTGACAGCGTTTGATGAAAACTCAAAAGCTTCATTTTTAAGCATCATCAAGGTCTAAGGACTTAGACCAGCAAGTTTGAGGTGGGTCTGATTAACCTGCTAGAAGCGGGACATCAAAGAATGTATAAAGTAGCTTTCTGTTGCCAGAAAGTGGCGCTATGGCGGTGATTCAAAATTCCTCTGTAGATGTGTTCAGGGCTGGACTGTCATCATATGTGTGAAGTTTTGGCAAGATATTCCCACGTGGAGTCAAGTTACAGCAACGTTTATCATCACGGCGAAACATCAAAGTTTGCTGCCAGGCCATGGCCACGCCCTTTGACGAAAACTCAGAGTTTCCACAATAAAGCGTCATCAACGTCTTATGACTTTTTTCACCAAGTTTGAAGTGGATCTGGTCAAGTCTGTAGGAGATGTACATTAAAGTCTAAAACATGACATTTCCCATTGCCAGTAGGGGGCGCTATGTTTATCTCTAATTATTGACATGTAGATGTGTTCAGGGTGGGACTGTCATCAATCCTGTGAAGTTTGGCCAAAATTGGACCATGTATGCTGGAGTTATAAACTACTTCCTGTTTAGTGGCGAGACCCCTAACTTTGACGCCATCCCACGGTCACACGCATTGACGAAAACTCAAGCTTTTGATAACTTTTCATCTTCAAGGTCTTGGGATGGGACAGACCAAGGTTTGAAGTCAATCGGATGAAATCTCTAGGACTAGTTTGTTCATTTATGACCCCTGGAAATGGCCAAAAATGCACCAAAATTGCACAGTAAATTCAAAATGGTTGACTTCCTGTTGGGTTTAGAGCATGCCTCCAAGAGGCTTTTTTGTACGTCTCTGGGCGTTACATAAGCCTGCCGAGTTTCATACATGTAGGGTAAACTAGCTTCAGGGGCTGTTTCCTCAAACTTTTGTAGGGGGCGCTACTGAGCCATTTTTTGGAACCCGCACACGAGACCCTTAAAATACCAAATTTTTCACCAGTTCTGAGATGTGTGCAAAGTTTCATGAGTTTTCGGGTATGTTAAGCCTCCCAAAAAGGCAATTCATTTGGAGGAAGAAGAAGAAGAAGAAGAAGAAGAAGAAGAAGAAGAAGAAGAAAAAATCCTTGCATTTCAATAGGGTCCTCGCACCACTAGGTGCTCGGGCCCTAATAATAATAATAATAATAATAAATCCTTGCATTTCAATAGGGTCCTCGCACCGCTAGGTGCTCGGGCCCTAATAAAAAATCCTTGCATTCTAATAGGGTCCTCACACCGCTAGGTGCTCGGGCCCTAATAATAATAAAAAATCCTTGCATTTCAATAGGGTCCTCACACCGCTAGGTGCTCGGGCCCTAATAATATTGACACCAGCAGTGCAGAGGGAGATTTATAAATATTTGATATTTTAAAAAGCATAAATGTGGGAAAAAAAATCATAAATCACGTATGAGTGTGAGAGTGCGTGAGTACGTGTGCAAGTGCGTGTGCGAGTGCGTTTGTGCGTGTGTGTGTGTGTGTGTGTGTGTGAGAGTGCGAGTGTGAAAGGGAGTCTTAAACCTGAAACATCTTAAGGTTTGAATCTGTTCACATTAAAACAGCAGAGACAGAGGTCCTAAAAACAGCTTAAAAGTGGTGCTCTAATCAGAAACAATCAGGGACTGATTGTCTGAACTGTCTGAACTGTTAGACATGGTTAGACTGGATTTCACACAGAAGTACTGCCTGGAAAAGACATCCAGCGTCAAAAACTTTGAGTTTTATTGCTGAAATCTCTTCCCTGTAAGCATCCCAAGACTCTGCTGAAGGTGAAAACATGTCCTTTATGTGGATAAAGTAAAATAAATAACTAAGAAACCACAGTTTTACAAGTCTCTACATTTGGGTTTTGCTCAAGATTGATGAATTATATTTTGTTTGTTTTTTGTTTGTGTTGTTGTGCGTTTTTTTTTCCAATTCACTGCAACTATTCAAAAACTGAAAAAGGTTCAGATTTGAAAACTCAGCTTTGTCTGAAATAGGAATTCAGAATAATGAAGTCTAGATGCTGAATTTGCATTCACACTTACAATAAAGATTTGGATCTCAAAAGTTATTGCTGAATCAGCATTCACAGGAGTAATTGCATTTCATGCTTCAAACGAGGCGCGCAAGGAGATGGCAGGAGGGAACAGACATGACGTGAGACATTCCCGTAGCTGTGACGGAGCAAGGAGGTGGAGCAGCCATATGCTGTGAAGGCTACATTTTCCGCTACAGTGAAACATGCTGCAAGTTAGCAAAAGAACAATGAAATAATACACTCCCTTTTAAATGAGACAGAGATCTGTTCTGAAGAATTCAAATGTTCATGTAAGTTTTTGATTCATGTCTGTTACAGATTCACAACGCGAATCACTGAACTGATGAAAGTCCTGAAGGAGCTGAATGCTGGCAAATATGAACGTACTATGGTCTCACAGCAGGAGAATGGTACACAACATTCTAAATTGCAAAATATGTGGGAAATGAGTTTTCATCTCACATTACTGGAGCTGTGCGGCCAAAAAGCTGAACTGATTTGTTTTTTCCATTCACATTACAATCAAGATACTGCAGAGAAACTCCCACTGGTGCCTGGAAGTGGTCAAATTACCAACAGAGATAACATCATCAAGTAGGTCTCTTATTCTGCAGTTCAGTATGTACATCATGATATTTTTTGTTCTTTTTGTGAACCAAGCTTTAGACTAACATTTTTTTAATTTGCAGATTTGATCATACCCCCCTTGCAACACCCAATGGAGACATCTTGATCAGAGACCTCTCATTTGAGGTGAAGCTCACCACCATATCTCAACCACATAGGCTAACTTTGATTGACTGACTTAATGAACAATTTAATAAATTAGTTTGAAATGTTGAGTTGAATTTTGGTTTAGTGTTGTCATACGGACATATACCTGATTTTGCACAAATTAGTTAAATTGAATGAGATCACTGTTGTTGTTTTTTTCATCCTTTGAAGGTGAGATCTGGCACCAATGTTCTTGTTTGTGGACCAAATGGCTGTGGAAAGAGCTCTCTGTTCAGAGTGCTCGGAGAGGTGAGAAACCTTCCAGTTAACGGTGGCTACTTGGAAAGCACAGTTAATCAATTTGGTCTGTAATGTACATGTGTTTTACATTTGTTTTTTTCTTTGGTATATAAAGCAATCATATGTAGTTGGTTTTTTGTTTGTTTGTTTTGTTTTTAAAGTTGTGGCCTCTGTTTGGAGGACACCTGACAAAACCAGAGAGAGGGAAGCTCTTCTATGTTCCACAGGTAAAAATCATCTGTAAAGGTGTGTTCACACTGGACCTGTTTTTTTTTTTTTTGCTAGAGACGAGTTTACATACAAAGTCAATGCAAACGGGCGATTGAGCGTATATTCGCACGGGAGAAAAATCACTCGGGCTCCGAGCAACAGCGACAGAGCGAGAGAGCGAAATTTCGTTTGTTGCTTGAGATGAGAAATCCCATCTGGAGCTGTATTTCGCTGGGTCCTGTCGCTTGCAGCTCAATGCTGATTGGCTGCCGTAATCGCGGAATCCTGGGGGGGGTGCTTGACTGTCATGACATGTCGGCTTCATTAAAAGTATAGCTGCAAATTAAAATGAACAATATATATAAAAACACACAGACACAATGCATCTGTGATCAGTTCCCTAATTTAATTTTAACAATTTTTTCAATCTTCTCCAATTTCTCATTTTATTTTATGGAAGTGATCAATGTAAGTGCACTTGTCCTAGAACCGCCACGACGGTTTTTATAATGCAGATAACTCTGTTTAGATAAAACCTACAAGCTTCTCTTCCTTTGACTTTTCCTAAAAATGTGTCTTGGATGTTTTCTGAAGCCTATAAGTTACAAAAATGAAACACACTTGGGGGGGCGCTGTAATCCTGGCGGTCCTAGTGTAAAGCATCACGGACAGTGCCAATGCATCTATCGCTGTAGCTCAGAGGCTCTGATGCCTGAGTCAGAGCATGTGAGCGGAGTTGGAGCTGGAGCTGCCTCAACCATAGGTTATTGGTAGGAAGAAAAATGGCTGCTGAAAAAACTGTCACTGTCAACTGCCTCCAAGCGCCGCAACGATTTGCCAGACCATCATATGTAGCTTCATTGTTAATGCTGCCCGTGTGCTCAGGAGCACACAATAAATGCATTTTTGAGTAATTTCCAAGAAGTTATGATAAAATAAAAAAAAATATTACAGATTATAGA
>NC_135753.1:1395000-1475000 GCF_041903045.1 Epinephelus lanceolatus | reverse complement strand
GTTGAGTACAAGTAAACGTTAGTGCCAAATTTTAAGAAATTCCCTCAAGGCATTCATGAGATAATGCATTAACAATAATAACACAGCTTTGGGGAATCACTGACCTTTGACCAATGACTTCCAAAATCTTACCAGTCATTGTTGAGTCCAAGTTTGAAAAAACACTCCGAAGGTGTTCTTGAGATACCACGTTCACAAGAATGGGACAGACAGACAGACAACCCAAAAACATAATGCCTCCAGCCACAGCTATCACCGGTGTGGAAGCATAATAAAGTTGTTGGTGAAAAGCAGTTAAAGTTTAATAAATGAGTCCACTTCTCCTCAAAGATGCAGAGTAAACATGCTTCATCTGGTCTTCAAGGAGTTACAACCAGTGGTCGAATTGAGGGGGGATGAGGGGGGATGCCATCCCCTTTGTTAGAAAATTGACCAAAAAGCATCCCCCTTGTTAACTACGTACTTCCCGTATCTGTGCCCTCTGTCCCCCGCACTTTTTACAGGCGTTAAAACCGTTCAATTCGTTTTTAACATGTGGTAACGTGTTTTTCCGAGCCGTCTTTAAACGCACCATGAGTAGACTGCGCCAGGCGCATACACACGCTGTCATGTTCTTATCAGAATCAAGAGTGTGCTGCTGAGCAGTGGCTGTGGTAAAGTTCAGCAAAGCAGCCAGCAAGAAGCAAAAAACCTTGCACAGTTTCTTCCAAACAAAGCGCGTAAGTTGAGTAATGCTGTTGCATGTAGATAATGTTATGTAGTGTAATATTTACTGAAATGTTTATACTGTACCTTTAAGTTGACCTTTAAAGATACGTGTTGAAGCAATGTACTCTGTTTAACTGACAAATCACACACTGGTTTATTATTTTATGTATTCTTATGACACACACACTCACTGAGCACTTAAGCATTGTGGTGGAGAAGTACCTAGGATTAAAAATAGCATGCAGGATGGGCTCAGAAACCACTGGTGGAAAGTTAGGGAAATTACAGCTTGTCCTGATATGACCCTAGAGGAGGCGGGTCTTAGACTGCCCAGAAAAACATTATATGGTGGAATTGGCTCCAAGGGAGAAAAGGAGAGTGGGGAATACTATTATGAATGAGTGCAAGGATTAAAGCAGCCATCAGGGGGAGACAAGAGAAATGTGACACCGTTATGTTTCAGCTCCAAGGGGGAAGGACTAAAGAAAAAGTGGAAACTCAGCAGAAATGTGACACCGTTACGATCAGAGCCAAGTGGGAAGGATTAAGAAAGAGATGACTCAGCAGAAAATCTTCACAATAAAAACGAGTGCGCAAACAAAGAAATTCCAGTCCTGCACCGGAGCTTGACTCATTGAGTTGCGATGTGTTTGTTGCCTGTGAGCACATTAAACTCAGTTGCATCTGATTCTACGTGTCTCCAGTGTTTTGTTTTTTTTTACCTCTGAGTATTTGAGTTTTTGATATCTAATAGAAAACAACGAAAGTCCGTTCGAGAAGAAAGGAACGAGGTTGCGAGCTTTCTGGCCCAGCTCCAGACCTTTGAATTTATGCTTCCACAGTTAGCTAAATGATGACTAATTAATAGATTCCAATATATCAAGTTAAGCTGGTTAACAAGAATACTAATGTTATTGTTACCTATGTAAAATCGCTTGCTAGCTAGTTTCATGCTAGGAAAAAACCCAGGGTCAGGGAGGAGACAGTGGACCAGAGGCCAGCAAGGATGATCATGCAGGGTCTTCACAGGAGAGATTATAACTGGCTGAAAGAAAATATCTAGAGCATAAAAGTGACTTTGAGGTTAATTTCCACAGCTATGTCACCACTATTATTCCTAATTTTATTTATGAATTTTGCTTTGCACATTTATTATCTATATTATTGCAATAGATAGAAAAGGGAAAGGGAGAAACCAGGCAGGTATCAGGACAGGGACCTGACAGCAGCACCAATTATCAGCCCAAGGCTTCACAGGTAAAGAGAAATTATAACTGGCTAAGGAAATGCCTATAGGATAAGAGTGACTCTAAGATTAATTTTCACAGCTAGTTCAGAACTACTCTTATTTATACTCTAAAATGTTTTTTGTCTGTATTGCAATAGCAATACCACTGCATTATTTGTGTTTTTAAAGGCAGCAGGTATAGGTCATGCCATTTTTCTTTATCTTGATTAATTCTGCACATCTGTGCTGTCATATTTGACGATGTGTGCACGCAAAAAAAACAAAGCGACATTGCATCCCCCTTGTTAAAAATTAACAATTCGACCACTGGTTACAACTATTGAGTGTTTAGTTCCCAGTTGAAAATGGGTGTTACCTTGTGCCAGTTGAGCTGTGAAAGGTTGATCTTCTTCACTGAGCCAGGATGCAGTTTATTAATTAGTCTAAGAAAGGAAGAAAAACAATATGTATCAGAATACAATGTGATCTGTCCACTATGGAGAATACATTTTGGTCCAAGTTGTGCCATCACAAACAGACTTACTCGCAGAGGATGACTCCATCTTTCAAGCCTTTCTGAAAGTTCTCTCCAATAGACATTCCTGTTACCTCCTCAATCCAGAAGCGGAGCTCCTCCTCCTTTTGTGGGTCATATTTCTGAGCAATCTGAAAGATGAAACATCATAATGGATCTGCATTCTATTTTGTAAAAATAATTGAATAACAGTAACACTTAACAATAATGCCAACCCAACACTTCTGCTTTTGCACCCATTTTTTATGGGCTAAAGTTAAAGTTCTCTCAAAGTTTTTTTTTCCACAAATTTGTTTAAATCTGTGTTCGTGAGCACTGTATCAAGATAATCCATAATTCATCCACCTGACGCCAGGGTCACACTAAACGTGGAAGTGTCAGGAAGCATGCCAATTTTCTGTGCAGTGCTGCCCACTTGCTTTCGGCCTCCATATTACGCAATTAGACTGTCCACACTGGACGCATCACTGTGCCAAGCATCCTGGCTGGCTCACAATCTGCAGCAATAGTTTTGGCATCTGGTATATTTTTCTCTGCAAGCCGTGAGCCAATATAGCAGGAAAACACACTAAAAATGTATTGTAAATGATATACAGTGTATATTAAATATGATATAAATGATGTGACTATGATCAGTGATAGGATATGGGTGAATTTACCCAGGTATTGCACATATTGATACACTCAACAGAATAGGGTTATAATAACATACCAGTTTCAAGGTATACTGTGTTAAAAAAGTTGATGGTTATTATACCATGTACAGTGCCCTCCAAAAGTATTGGAACAGTGAGTCCAATTCGTTTACTTTTGTTGTCGACTGAAAACATTTGGGTTTGACATCAAAAGATGAATATGAGACAAGAGATCAACATTTTAGCTTTTATTTCCAGGTATTTACATCTGGATCTGATACACAACTTAGAAGATAGCATTATTTGTAAGGGAACACAAAATTTTTAGGTGAGCAAAAGTATTGGAACATATAAACTTAAAATAGATTAAAGTGAATGAGACTTAATATTTAGTTGCAAATCCTTTGCTTTCATTAACAGCATCAAGCCTGTGACCCATTGACATCACCAAACTTTTGCATTCTTCTTTTGTGATGCTTTTCCAGGCTTTCACCGCAGCCTCTTTCAGTTGTTATTTGTTTTGGGGGGTTACTCCCTTCAGTCTCCTCTTCAGCAGGTAAAATGCATGCTCTATTGGGTTTAAGTCTGGAGACTGACTTGGCCAGTCTAAAACCTTCCACTTCTTGCCCCTGATGAACTCCTTTGTTGTTTTGGCAGTGTGTTTTGGGTCGTTATCTTGCTGCATGATGAAGGATCTCCCAATCAGTTTGGTTGCATCTTTCTTTAAATTAGCAGACAAAATGTTTCTGTAGACTTCTGAGTTCATTTTGCTGCTGCCATCATGTGTTACATCATCAATGAAGATGAAAGAGCCCGTCCCAGAAGAAGCCATGCAAGCCCAAGCCATGACATTACCTCCACCGTGTTTCACAGATGAGCTTGTATGTTTGGGATCATGAGCAGATCCTTTCTTTCTCCAAACTTTCGCCTTTCCATCACTTTGGAAAAAGTTAATCTTTGTCTCATTAGTCCATAAAACTTTTCCCAGAATTTTTGAGGCTCATCTCTGTACCTTTTGGCAAATTCCAGCCTGGCCTTCCTATTCTTCTTGCTAATGAGTGGTTTGCATCTTCTGGTGTAGCCTCTGTACTTTTGTTCATGAAGTCTTCTGCGAACAGTAGATTGTGATACCTTCACTCCTGCCCTCTGGAGGTTGTTGCTGATGTCACTAACAGTTGTTTTAGGGTCTTTCTTTACAGCTCTCACAATGTTTCTGTCATCAACTGCTTCTAGCTACAGAAATTTTAGCCCAAAAAGTGAGAGCAAATAGTAAAATTGAAGGTTTGAGAATACTTACTTTAGAATCAAAAATTTCAATGTATGCGGATGATGTAAATTTCCAAATACAACCAAATATAACAACTTTTACTGCACTAGTTGATGAGTTAAATGATTTTCTAATATTTCTGGTTTAAAGCCTAACTATGAAAAATGTACAGTACTGCGTATAGGGTCCTTAAGAGGCTCCAACTTTGAGTTTTGTTGTGACTTGCCAGTTATATGGTCTGATGGTCCTATAGACATCCTAGGTATACATGTGCGTAGAAATATGGAACATACAGTACAGGCCAAAAGTTTGGACACACCTTCTCATTCAATGCGTTTTCTTCATTTTCATGACTATTTACATTGTAGATTCTCACTGAAGGCATCAAAACTATGAATGAACACATGTGGAGTTATGTACTTAACAAAAAAAGGTGAAATAACTGAAAACATGTTTTATATTCTAGTTTCTTCAAAATAGCCACCCTTTACTCTGATTACTGCTTTGCACACTCTTGGCATTCTCTCCATGAGCTTCAAGAGGTAGTCACCTGAAATGGTCTCCACTTCACAGGTGTGCCTTATCAGGGTTAATTAGTGGAATTTCTTGCTTTATCAATGGGGTTGGGACCATCAGTTGTGTTGTGCAGAAGTCAGGTTAATACACAGCCGACAGCCCTATTGGACAACTGTTAAAATTCATATTATGGCAAGAACCAATCAGCTAACTAAAGAAAAACGAGTGGCCATCATTACTTTAAGAAATGAAGGTCAGTCAGTCCGGAAAATTGCAAAAACTTTAAATGTGTCCCCAAGTGGAGTCGCAAAAACCATCAAGCGCTACAAGGAAACTGGCACACATGAGGACCGACCCAGGAAAGGAAGACCAAGAGTCACCTCTGCTTCTGAGGATAAGTTCATCCGAGTCACCAGCCTCAGAAATGGCAAGTTAACAGCAGCTCAGATCAGAGACCAGATGAATGCCACACAGAGTTGTAGCAGCAGACCCATCTCTAGAACAACTGTTAAGAGGAGACTGCGCCAATCAGGCCTTCATGGTCAAATAGCTGCTAGGAAACCACTGCTAAGGAGAGGCAACAAGCAGAAGAGATTTGTTTGGGCCAAGAAACACAAGGAATGGACATTAGACCAGTGGAAATCTGTGCTTTGGTCTGATGAGTCCAAATTTGAGATCTTTGGTTCCAACCGTCGTGTCTTTGTGAGACGCAGAAAAGGTGAACGGATGGATTCCACATGCCTGGTTCCCACTGTGAAGCATGGAGGAGGAGGTGTGATGGTGTGGGGGTGTTTTGCTGGTGACACTGTTGGGGATTTATTCAAAATTGAAGGCACACTGAACCAGCATGGCTACCACACATGGGAAAATAATAGTGTTAAATTCTTTAGTGATCCCTCATTTTTTTTCTTATGGCATTACCATCACCAAAGGAGGACCTTTTTAAAAAATATGAAAGAATGTTTTTTGTTTTTTTATGGAGCGGCAAGCCAGACAAAATAAAGCGTGGTTACCTATATAACGATTACAGCCATGGTGGGCTTAAACTATTGAGCCTCAGAGCACTTAACTTTGCATTGAAGCCATCCCTTATGCCCAAATTTAACTCAATTCCCCAGTGGTTTTCAGCAAAGCTATTAACAAACTTTCATCCTCTTTTTCATAAACAACTTTATCCTTATTTTCAGTTAACTGCCTCTCAATTTGCTCTGTTGACAAGAAAAGCTTTTCCTTATCTATCGGGTTCCTTGGAAGAAGTTATAGTTAGTTGGCTTCAATACCAATACCATCAACCTGAATCATCTCATGAAATTCAAAGTCAATTGTTATGGTACAACAGTAATATTATGATTTACAATATGTCCTTTTTTATTGAATCAATGTTTACAGTGGGTTTATTATTTATAAATGACCTCTCAAATAGTAAAGGTGAAATTATGTCTTACAATGAAATGACTACTATATGTGGTAATGTTTGTGACTCCTTGACATATAACCAACTTTGGGCAGCTATTCCACAGACTTGGAAGAGGAAATTATCATTAAGCTCAAAACAACTTGTATGTTGCCCTGCTATCAAGGATAGAACATGGGTAAATAAGAGGAAGATAAATAAAAAAATATATCACTTCTGTATGTACAAAAAAAAAAAAAAAAAAAAAAAAATTGCAGTGGCACCGGTTGCTGTATGTTCAAAATGGGAGGATCTCTCTGATTTATGTATTCCATGGAAAAAAGTTTTTACAAACATTTATACAACCACTTTTGATGTTTCTATTAGAATTATACAGCTAAAAATCATTTACTGTTATTTGCCCACCAAAATAAGACTCAAAAAATGGGGCATCCAACAATGTGACTTAAGCAGATTTTGTGAAGAGGAAGAGGAGTCAGATCTTCACTTATTTTGGTATTGTAAGGAAGTTGCACCTTTTTGGATTAGAGTAGGTCAATGGATTTCTGTTTATAGCCCAAGCTTTTACAGCTGCCTTCTAACTATTATGTTTGGTGATTTAAGGGATGAAATAGAAGGAAAAGACTTGAATAATATCATCACTATGATGGGAAAAGCCTTTATATTTAAAGCTACAAAAAAACAACAGTTAAACATTGAACGTTTCAAAATGTTTTTGAAATTTCAGTGGAGTATAGAAAAAGATGTTAATAGAAACAAAGAACAGTGTGTAATTTTTGAACATGGGTGGGAAACTTTGAGTCAGGGTGAAGACTGGTCTTAAAAACAAAAATTGTGGTGACAGAAGGCCTTTGTTTATTTTTGCCTGTTTTTCTTCTTTTGTTATTTATTTATTTATTATTATTATTATTATTATTTTCCCCCATGAAATCTAATCTCTTTAAACTACAACAGGAAGCCAATTTATCTTCACTGTTTCTTTGATCATTAAGTTTGTAGGCTGCTGTTTGTCCTGTTGATGGCGGTATTTGTTTTTTGTGTGTTTTTGTGAAGATGTATGTTTTGTTGTTTTCGTGCCTTGGTTTTGTAAACTGTGTGCTGTGTGTTATATATCTTTAGACATGCTTGTGTCTTGTCCCTGTATTTTGTTGTTGCTGTTTTGTGTTTAATAAAGAAAAAAAAAGAAAAAAAAAGACTTTTTTCACATACCTCCATTAACAAGATGGTTTCAATTATAGTAATAGAATGTTTGTTCAACCAACAATGAGCTGTTTTCATTTCTTTAAGGGTCATTCTGACTGATATGATAAAAATTCTGTAATATCATGAAACCACAATATTTTCTGAGATGGTTATTGTACCGTGAATATCTAAAACTTTTGTAAACCTAGACCAGACACCTACAGCAAAAACAATGGGAAGACCTGTACCTCATAAAGCATATTTACAACATGAAAACCTGGGTTATACAAAGCTCATCATTGATCATCGTAACAACAGTCAAACAAGCTGATTTCACAGACGATCATTGAAAACAATTTGGTAACACTGGTTTGTAATGATGCATGATAACTTATATCAAGATTTAACAAGTATGTTGCTGCATGTGAGCTCAGCCACCCTACACTATAAAAAAAAATCAATTATTCATTCTTTGTTTTTTTTTTCCGCCTAGAATACTGTCCTGTAATCTGGTCTTCAGCATCAAAATCCAATCTGAAAAAGTTGCAGGTTTCCCAAAATAAAATAGCTCGTTTGGCACTCAGCCATTCAGAGCTACTGTCAGCTATGTGCATGCACACTTGGTTTGGCTGATGGTTGAAGAGAAAATGTCCTTATGTGTACTATGTTTCTGCGAAGTGTCATTAGAACCAACAAACCAGCCAGGTTGGCTCATCAGATACACATGGCCTCTGGACATGGTTACAGCACAAGAGGTGCAGCCTCTGGTCACATAATGCTCCCGCCACCAAGAACGAATTTTTATAAATCTACCTCTACACACAGGTCAATAGCACTTTGGAATTCTCTGCCTATTGAAATTATATCTACCGTCAATGACAAAATTACCTTTAAAAACAATAAATATGTTGCCATATAATGAGATAGGCACATAGCGCTATTTTAATGTACTTATGTTCTTATATTTTTATCCTCATTCTTTCATAAATGTATCTGTTTAGTCTGCTTGTCTTATTATCACTTATGTTTGTAGTCTCTTTTATTTCTGCTGCTATATTGAATTATGGATTAGTCTATAATTACATTATCCTGAATTCCTTTCATTTGAGTATCAGTTTGGCATTTTGATTGTTTATAAATCTTGATTTGTCTGTTCCCCTTTTTTATGTGTTCAAATAAACACAAGTAATTTGTGCTCTAGAGAAAGGATCAGCTCTCATTGAATAACCTCCTAAGCCCTATGATAAGCTATTATGGCAAGGCTTAACTATACAGACCAGTGAGCAGTGATAACTAACATGTCTTTGGGGTCATCAGCTGGGAACCTCCTTTCACCAGTGTTTGGTCTAGTTGGTCCCATGACACCTCCAGGAGGCTAGACAGTGATCTCTGGTGTCCCAGAGACACTCCCCTAATCTCACTGTAACTGACTCTCACTATAAGTATCTGACAAATGTCTGCCCTTCTGTTCCTGAGATATGACACTGAGTAATGGCTAAAAAAGTGTTTAATGCAGATCATTATGATGCCACAGTGAGGTTGACCTTTGACCTTTTGGATATAAAATTTATATCCTATCAGACATTTGTGTGAAATTTTGACATGATGAGGATAAGAATTCTTGAGTAATCAGTAAAAACATATTTTGTGAGGTCACAGTGACCTCTGACCTGTGACCACCAAATTACAATCAGCTTATTGTTGAGTGCAAGTGAACTTCTGTCCAAATTTGAGGAAACTCCCTCAAGGCCGTCCTGAGATATTGTGTTTATGAGAATGACACCGATGCAAGGTCACAGTGGCCTTTGACTATGAAAATTTAATCACTTCATTGTTGAGTCCAAGTAGATGTTTGTGCTAAATTTGAAGAAATTCCCTCAAAGCCTTCTTGAGATATTATTTTCACAAGAATGGGACTGACAACCCAAAAAATATAATGCCTCCAGCCACGGCTATGGCTGGCGCAGAGGCATAATAATAAAGTCTCTTTAGAAATTTAAATCAGTGTCATTTTTTTTCACCTGTGAGGGAATGTTGGGGGAATGTAGCTTTTTAACAGTTTTTTAATTTTCTCTTAAAAAAAGCTATTTTGCCAAAGCATCAAAGTACAAATTCAAAGTACAGATTCAAATCAAATATTTAACCATATAAAAAAGTAATGTTAGCTAAAGCACAACACAGACAAAAAACAATATAAAACTAGTAATTAGTGGGTAGCAGCGTAATGCAATCAATGGATCAATCAATTTTTTTGTAACTTGAAATCATAAAATATGTTTCCAGTGAAAAGCAGTCATCAGTTTCATTTGTATTTGTAATTTGTATATTCATAACAGTGTAGTAATGATAAATAAATGATTACGTTTAGCATTGGGCAGGGTCCTCATTTAGTATCACTGTTGTCTGAGAAGAAGCTGAGTAGAAGCTCCTCCTGAGCCTCTCAGTGCTGCCTCGTGTAACCGGTAGCTTATTCCTGACCTCAACAGGGTAAAAAGGGCAGTTTTCCAGGTGGTTGGACCTTTATTGATTCTCCTGGCCTTATTATTGCAGCACCTGGTGTAAATATCCATTATGCAGGGTAGAACAGGTACCATAGGGGCGGCAGTAGCTCAGTCCATAGTAGGGCTGTCAAAATTGCTCAAAAATGACGTTCGAATATTCCTTCTAAAAATAACTCATGGGCTCGAACCATTCGAATTTTTTTTTTTTCGCATTATGTCCACAAGAGGGCAAACTAATACAAGGAAACATACTTGTATATATATTAATACAAGGAAACATAACTACTTGTAGGTATTTTTATTTCAACATAAACGTCTTTGAAAACATTTACATACCTACACATTAAAACACATAAAACAATTATCTATAACGTTATGTTATAAACGACCACGGACCTCTCGCTCGCCCCCCCTCTCTGACCCCTGGCCACACCGCCAGTGGAAGCGCTGCGAAGAGCCTCGAAGCGCCGGACCGTGACCGGCTCGCGCCCTGCAGCGATCGTTTCGGCGGCTGGTCTATTTTCTGTGCAAGCCGCAAGGGAATGTGTCAAGCCAGGTGCTGGAGACAACAGCTGGGAGCAGAACCGCTTGTCGACCAGCGTGGAGAAATGTGCGTCTGATGCCAGCGCCCACTCGCAAAGAGGACAGCTGCGGTGGTGGGGTTTTTTTCTCCACAATCGAATATCAATTTTCACATTCGAAGGTCCATTTTTTTTTCAAATTCGAATTTAAATTTGAATTTAGAATATTCATTGACAGCCCTAGTCCATAGGGACTTGGGTTGGGAACCGGAGGGTCGCCTGTTCAAGTCCCCGTCCGGACCAAAATATGGAGCGTGGACTGGTAGCTGGAGAGGTGCCAGTTCACCTCCTGGGCACTGCCAAGGTGCCCCTGAGCAAGGCACCAAACCCCCCAACCGCTCGGAGCGCCTGTCATGGGCAGCCCACTCTGACTTAGTGCATGTATAGGTCCAGTTTGTGCATGTGTGTGTTCGGACCTGTGTGTAATTGACAACAGAGTGAAAAATTGAATTTCCCCTCGGGGATTAATAAAGTATATAAAATTAAAAAAAAAAAAAAAAAAAAAAAAAAAAAGACCTACCTACAAGACCAAGTTGAGGCATTAGATAAGCTGGATCCAAAACGAACACCTGCCAAGCCCCAAATGCGGGTAGATTTTCTGTTTGGCACTCGCCAATAAGGTTGGCTCAGAAGGTCACCTGCCACACTAGCAGGTAAATGTTTGTACTAATATAGTCATGTCAAAAAAACGATGCTGAGTGTTTACCGTGTTTTAGTGCCATTTTTGGGTGTCCTGCCCTGATGATTCTCTCCTCTATAACTAATTACACAGACACATGTACACTTAGGCCTGTCGCGATATGCAATAAGTTGGTTAATTGCACGGAAAATTAAAAGGGAGACAATAACTTTTCCGGCCGCGATTGCCATATTCAAATTCTCCACCAAGGAGTCTGGACAACAACAACGTTCACTGCGGCGCATCATCTGGCAGCCACGTGAGCTGGTTCATTACTGTAATGAACGGAGGGAAAGCTCTTGTCATCGAGTGTCTTTGTCTCTGTGGGGGAGGCGGGGCTATGGGCTTCACACACAAACACACACACACACACACACACACACACACACACACACACACACAGTACGATATTTGTGAGGGGGAGACGAGGCGGAGAAAAAAAAGAGTTGAGCGTAAGAGAAAGACAGGGAATTTGTTCCTAAACCAACCCTGAAATTCTCCTTACTTTCGTAAAAGGAGAATTTCAAATTTTTTGACCCTGTGTGGGAGTATTTTGGATTTAAACCATATGACAGAGGGGAGCCCAGTAATTTGGACGAGCCGGTATGCCGGGTTTGTTCTAAAACCATCTCAACAAAAAGAGCGAATATGACCAACTTAACTGCACACCTGAGAGTGAGAGACTGAGAGTCTATTTTTTTGTATTTATTTTGATATTTTTACGTGTTATTTCAGATATTTAAATTTTCTTTTTTGCAGTCCTGTCTAAGGACAGCAAAATTACAACAATGATAAAAACGGTCTTAAAGCACAATATTATGCAATATTATCGCTTATCGCAATAATTTCTGACGCAGTTAAGAAATTATATATACAGTACAGGCCAAAAGTTTGGACACACCTTCTCATTCAATGCGTTTTCTTTATTTTCATGACTATTTACATTGTAGATTCTCACTGAAGGCATCAAAACTATGAATGAACACATGTGGAGTTATGTACTTAACAAAAAAAGGTGAAATAACTGAAAACATGTTTTATATTCTAGTTTCTTCAAAATAGCCACCCTTTGCTCTGATTACTGCTTTGCACACTCTTGGCATTCTCTCCATGAGCTTCAAGAGGTAGTCACCTGAAATGGTTTCCACTTCACAGGTGTGCCTTATCAGGGTTAATTAGTGGAATTTCTTGCTTTATCAATGGGGTTGGGACCATCAGTTGTGTTGTGCAGAAGTCAGGTTAATACACAGCCGACAGCCCTATTGGACAACTGTTAAAATTCATATTATGGCAAAAACCAATCAGCTAACTAAAGAAAAACGAGTGGCCATCATTACTTTAAGAAATGAAGGTCAGTCAGTCCGGAAAATTGCAAAAACTTTAAATGTGTCCCCAAGTGGAGTCGCAAAAACCATCAAGCGCTACAAGGAAACTGGCACACATGAGGACCGACCCAGGAAAGGAAGACCAAGAGTCACCTCTGCTTCTGAGGATAAGTTCATCCGAGTCACCAGCCTCAGAAATGGCAAGTTAACAGCAGCTCAGATCAGAGACCAGATGAATGCCACACAGAGTTGTAGCAGCAGACCCATCTCTAGAACAACTGTTAAGAGGAGACTGCGCGAATCAGGCCTTCATGGTCAAATAGCTGCTAGGAAACCACTGCTAAGGAGAGGCAACAAGCAGAAGAGATTTGTTTGGGCCAAGAAACACAAGGAATGGACATTAGACCAGTGGAAATCTGTGCTTTGGTCTGATGAGTCCAAATTTGAGATCTTTGGTTCCAACCGCCGTGTCTTTGTGAGACGCAGAAAAGGTGAACGGATGGATTCCACATGCCTGGTTCCCACTGTGAAGCATGGAGGAGGAGGTGTGATGGTGTGGGGGTGTTTTGCTGGTGACACTGTTGGGGATTTATTCAAAATTGAAGGCACACTGAACCAGCATGGCTACCACAGCATCCTGCAGCGACATGCCATCCCATCCGGTTTGCGTTTAGTTGGACGATCATTTATTTTTCAACAGGACAATGACCCCAAACACACCTCCAGGCTGTGTAAGGGCTATTTGACCAAGAAGGAGAGTGATGGAGTGCTGCGGCAGATGACCTGGCCTCCACAGTCACCGGACCTGAACCCAAATGAGATGGTTTGGGGTGAGCTGGACCGCAGAGTGAAGGCAAAGGGGCCAACAAGTGCTAAACATCTCTGGGAACTCCTTCAAGACTGTTGGAAAACCATTTCAGGTGACTACCTCTTGAAGCTCATGGAGAGAATGCCAAGAGTGTGCAAAGCAGTAATCAGAGCAAAGGGTGGCTATTTTGAAGAAACTAGAATATAAAACATGTTTTCAGTTATTTCACCTTTTTTTGTTAAGTACATAACTCCACATGTGTTCATTCATAGTTTTGATGCCTTCAGTGAGAATCTACAATGTAAATAGTCATGAAAATAAAGAAAACGCATTGAATGAGAAAGTGTGTCCAAACTTTTGGCCTGTACTGTATATACATACATATATACACATATACATACATACACACACACACACATATATATATATATACATATACATACACATATACATATATACACATATATACATATATATATATATATATACACACACACACACATATATATACACACACATATATATACACTAGGGATGCACCGAATATTCGGTAAAAGCAAGGCCGAATAATAGTGGCGTGTTTTGATAACGCAATCAAAACACGTGCGGTAACGGACGGAGTAAAATGTCGGCAGTGTGGCGATATTTTACTCCGTCCGTCACCGCACTCGCATTTGCAACTAAAAATAGTTTTGTGCGGGCAAAATAAATCATTCAGCACGCTGTGTGAGTACAGATATCAACCAGCAGCAGAAACGAAACGGCGAATCCCGCCGGTTGTGGGTTGAACGGGGGTCACAGACACGGACAGGAATACGTATTCCTGTCAAATACGGTGGCGCATGATAACGGCTTATCGGCGACAGAGAAGTCCGGCTCCAGGTGAATAACTTGTTGTCATGACTGCCCAAAAGTACCTGAACAGCCGAGCCATGGTGGCACACAGTATGTGGCATATCAGAGGAGAAACGAGCCGTTCACATTTCTCTCTTTTAGTCTTTCAGTGGCAGGTAACGGTCCACAAACCTCACCGCACTTTAGGGACTGTTCTTTACTTATGAAGGGACTTGTCAGGGGAGGAGGGTGGCTGGTTGATTTTTATTTCATTTATTTATTTATTTTATTTTGATCCCCCCTATGTTAATCACTTATTGATGCTGTTTTTGAAGTGTGAATAAGTCAATAAGTAATTTATTCCATTGAAATATCATTAATGTACTATAGAAAAGTGATTTATCCTTTTATAAATGACAAAAGGCACATCTGCCTCATTTTTGCTGTGGTATCCTGATACTACTCAGAACCATGATACTTTCACTGGTATCGTACCGTGGGTCCCAATTTTGGTACCGTGACAACACTAATCTGGAGGGGGTTCATCTGCAAAAACTAATGAAAAACAAAAAAACTGCATTCGGTACTTGGTATTCGGCCAAGTGTTTAATATTATTTGGCTTCGGCCACAAATTTTCATTTATACATATATATATGTATGTGTATGTGCTGCAACACTTGTGGATCGCTTGCGGTGTAAATGAGGCCTTAGAGTTAAAGTTTGAAACAGTTTTAATCAAGTAGTGAATTTAGAAATACATGAGTTCTGTTTTTATCGCTGGTCTTGGTATCGACTACTGAAATTCTGGTATTGTGACAAGCCTACTTGTATCTGAAACATATGTCTACTACTCAGGCTAGAAAACACTGTGGGGTCATTTGAGCAGAGTGAAAAGTTAAATACAGAGGGCTGATGACCCAGTGGATGGGTCCTTATCAAGGGGTTTTTGTTGAAGGATTTCAGAAATGTGATGAATGCAGATCAGAGAAGATGGACTACTGATCACAGCACATGCAATGGAACCCAGATGGGCCCCTGTCTGACCTCATTCTTTCATTTATGTGCACTCTCTGACAGAAGAGGTTTTACTGCAATGAACTGGGCCTAAGTAACTGCAATTGTGATAGAAAACCAGAGTCATTACACTTGACGGATGGAGTTAAATCGAAATGGAAAAGAGGTATTTAACTCTCAAAATCCAGATTTCTGTCAGGTGAATGTATCCAGCTCCAAGCTTTCTGTGGTACTTTAAATGGAGGGTTAACAAAAAACAAACATAGACAGAGTAGACACAAATACTTTTGAGGGACACACACACAGTTTTTGAAGAACATAAAGAAACTAAAAGGGTGTGATGTGTGTTGTCGTGCTGGACCTGGTTAACAGCCTTGCAGCAGCATTCTGAATTATTGTTATGGTTTAGAGATGATTTGCCAAGTAAAAAGAGAATTACAGTAGTCCAGTCAGAGGGACATGAAAGCACGAATAATCATCTCCAGCTCAGGTAGAGACACAACAGACCTGAGCTTTGCAATATTTCTTAGCTGTAAAAAAAAATTGACCGTATAGCTGATGAAAGGGACCCAATACTCTGGGCAACCTCAGAAGCTCTACTATCTGAAGCAGTTATCAGTACCTCCGTCTTGTCTGTGTTTAATTGTAAGAAGTTGTTTGACATCCAGTCCTTGATGGCTATCAAACCGCTGGGCAGATCAGAGAGTTTGTTGGTGTTATCAGGCTTAAACGAGACATGCCTAAATGTCTTCATCATAACGGTGATATAATAAACCCCAGAAATGGCTAATAATGTGAGAAGCATATATAAAGCAAATAATATAGGACCACAGAGCCACAGAGGAACACATATTTGAAAGGCAGGAGCAAAATCAGTCAATGGCATTTCCAGAGACACCCAGAGGCTGAACAGCAGCATTTTTAAAATAAGCAAGGATGTGTCCAGAATATCAACAAGCTATCTGTAATTGACACAAGGCCTGACCAATGGACTCAACTGCATTTTTAAGCACAGGTGTAGTCAAAATATCAACAGGAGTGGAGGACAGTTTCATACTGCCCATCAGCTCAGTCAGGTATTGCAGGGAAATGAGTGAAAAAGTGTCCAAAATTGATGGCCGAATTAGATAAGCGGAGAGAAGAGTAGAAGAGGGGGGTAATGCTAGACCTGACATTATTAATCTTATCAACAGAGAATGACAGAAAATTAGTGCAGTCCTTACTCTATCAAGGAGGAGGTACGAGTGGCATTACTATGGGTTTGTTTAAATATATGGGGGATTTATTGAACATTTATAATAATATCTCTATCAACGAAAATTATATTAAGATAATTGTCATTTTATCACCAAGCCCTATTAATTTGTGTTGTATTATAGGTTCAGTAAATTTGTAAATATTGATAAGTCTTGACACATTTTATTAAACACAATTTGACATCTACAGCTATGTACAAATATGTGTCTAAAGCCCTTCTCATACCAGGGGACGTCTTAAATATCTCCTGGCTGTGCAAAATAAAACTCACACACTTCAGCACTGCTGTTGGTAAAAAATCCTTGGGGAAACCCTTGTATTGTTGAATGAAGGAATGAAAATGTTTATTTCGGTCAGGTCATTTAACAAAAATACATAGTTTAACAGAAAATATCAGTATAACTAGAAAATAACCAAACCGAAAAGGCATAGGCTGAAGCTAACACTTATTTTCACCTACCATTCTTACATGATCAGCTTATTCAGATTAAATCATTCAAAACATTAAACAGAAAATAATACCATATTACACAAAAATCCCAAATATAATTCCAGAATGACATCAGTAACATCAACTACATTTCTCATATTTTTCAAATACCTTACTTTTAAACAAGCGTTTGAATTCATAAATTGACTGGCACATCTTCAATTCGTCGTCAAGAGCATGCCATAAATTTGCACCCCTTACAGAAATACATTGATCTTTTATCTTAGTCCTGGATTTTATTTTCTCAATCATACGTTTCCCTCGGAGCTCATATCTACATTCCCTTTTTTTTTTTAAACATACTCATTATTTTACATGGTAACAGGTTGTTATACGCTTTGTACATTATTATAATCCATTTGATGGTTCTCTGTAATTTGATTTTGTGATAATCCTTACAGCTCTTTTTTGAAGGATAAAAATAGGTTTAGTATGGGTAGAATATGCATTCCCCCATATTTCTAGGCAATACATTATGTAAGGGACAACCATTGAACAATACAGAATATACATAGCACGCTGGTCCAACATATCCTTTACTTTGAATAATATGGCAATTGATTTGGCTAATTTTGATTTAACATGATTGATGTGCATTTTCCAATTCAGCTTATGGTCCATAATGACACCTAAAAATTTTGTTTCAAACACTCTTTCAATTTCTGTATCCTCTATTCTCAGTTTAACTACTGTATCTATTTTACGATTCCCAAATATCATAAATTTTGTTTTACTTGTATTTAAAGATAACTTATTTACATCAAACCATTTTTTTTACCAGTTTCATCTCATTTTCAACAGTGGTTATTATATCAGTTAACTGTTCCCCAGAACAGAAAAAAATTGTATCATCTGCGAAGAGGATGCAATTCATATATTTTGACACTTTACAAAGTTCATTCAGATACAAAATAAACAGTTTTGGCCCAATCACTGACCCTTGTGGGACCCCTCATTTTACCTTTAATAACACAGAATTAGTTTTATCACAAGAGACATATTGCCATCTATCACTTAGATAAGAACATAACCAGGAATGAGCTACCCCTCTGACGCCATATTTGTACATCTTTTGCAATAATAATCCATGGTCGATCGTATCAAAGGCTTTTTTTAGATCAATAAAAATTCCCATTGTGTATAATTTATTGTCTATGGCAGTTGTTATTTCATCCATGAGTTTCATGAGTGCTAATCCAGTAGACTGGTTTGTTCTAAAACCATACTGGTTCTCACTCAGGATGTTATACTTTTCTATATAACTATCGAATCTTGTAACAAATAGTTTCTCCAGAATTTTTGAAAATTGCGGAAGCAAAGAAACTGGTCTATAATTTGACACAAGATCTTTTCCACCAGACTTATACAAGGGAATTACTTTAGCTGTTTTCATTTCATTTGGAAAGATTCCAGTTGTGAATGAAAGATTAAAAATATACAGTACAGGCCAAAAGTTTGGACACACCTTCTCATTCAATGCGTTTTCTTTATTTTCATGACTATTTACATTGTAGATTCTCACTGAAGGCATCAAAACTATGAATGAACACATGTGGAGTTATGTACTTAACAAAAAAAGGTGAAATAACTGAAAACATGTTTTATATTCTAGTTTCTTCAAAATAGCCACCCTTTGCTCTGATTACTGCTTTGCACACTCTTGGCATTCTCTCCATGAGCTTCAAGAGGTAGTCACCTGAAATGGTTTTCCAACAGTCTTGAAGGAGTTCCCAGAGGTGTTTAGCACTTGTTGGCCCCTTTGCCTTCACTCTGCGGTCCAGCTCACCCCAAACCATCTCGATTGGGTTCAGGTCCGGTGACTGTGGAGGCCAGGTCATCTGCCGCAGCACTCCATCACTCTCCTTCTTGGTCAAATAGCCCTTTCACAGCCTGGAGGTGTGTTTGGGGTCATTGTCCTGTTGAAAAATAAATGATCGTCCAACTAAACGCAAACCGGATGGGATGGCATGTCGCTGCAGGATGCTTTGGTAGCCATGCTGGTTCAGTGTGCCTTCAATTTTGAATAAATCCCCAACAGTGTCACCAGCAAAACACCCCCACACCATCACACCTCCTCCTCCATGCTTCACAGTGGGAACCAGGCATGTGGAATCCATCCGTTCACCTTTTCTGCGTCTCACAAAGACACGGCGGTTGGAACCAAAGATCTCAAATTTGGACTCATCAGACCAAAGCACAGATTTCCACTGGTCTAATGTCCATTCCTTGTGTTTCTTGGCCCAAACAAATCTCTTCTGCTTGTTGCCTCTCCTTAGCAGTGGTTTCCTAGCAGCTATTTGACCATGAAGGCCTGATTGGCGCAGTCTCCTCTTAACAGTTGTTCTAGAGATGGGTCTGCTGCTACAACTCTGTGTGGCATTCATCTGGTCTCTGATCTGAGCTGCTGTTAACTTGCCATTTCTGAGGCTGGTGACTCGGATGAACTTATCCTCAGAAGCAGAGGTGACTCTTGGTCTTCCTTTCCTGGGTCGGTCCTCATGTGTGCCAGTTTCCTTGTAGCGCTTGATGGTTTTTGCGACTCCACTTGGGGACACATTTAAAGTTTTGGCAATTTTCCGGACTGACTGACCTTCATTTCTTAAAGTAATGATGGCCACTCGTTTTTCTTTAGTTAGCTGATTGGTTCTTGCAATAATATGAATTTTAACAGTTGTCCAATAGGGCTGTCGGCTGTGTATTAACCTGACTTCTGCACAACACAACTGATGGTCCCAACCCCATTGATAAAGCAAAAAATTCCACTAATTAACCCTGATAAGGCACACCTGTGAAGTGGAAACCATTTCAGGTGACTACCTCTTGAAGCTCATGGAGAGAATGCCAAGAGTGTGCAAAGCAGTAATCAGAGCAAAGGGTGGCTATTTTGAAGAAACTAGAATATAAAACATGTTTTCAGTTATTTCACCTTTTTTTGTTAAGTACATAACTCCACATGTGTTCATTCATAGTTTTGATGCCTTCAGTGAGAATCTACAATGTAAATAGTCATGAAAATAAAGAAAACGCATTGAATGAGAAGGTGTGTCCAAACTTTTGGCCTGTACTGTAGGTCAGAGGTTTAACCACACCTTCTATAGTGTTCTTAATTAAGGCCATGTCAAAACCATTATTATTTGTAGACCGTTTGTTTTTAAACGCACTGACAATCCCCATAACTTCTGTTTCATGAGTGGCTGTAAGAAACATACTATTTACATTTATTTCTGTCAGGTTACTTACTTCATCCGTGTTAATTGGTTGTACAATATCACTTGCCAAACTCAGTCCTACATTTACGAAAAAACTATTAAATTCGTTTGCAGTATTTTCCTTAGTGTAAATATGAATATCTCCCTTTAAGATGGATTGGGGAAAATCAGCTTTTCCAGTGTTCTTTCTAATTAAGCTGTTAATTACTTTCCAAATCTCTCTGATATTGTTTCTACTATCTTCCATTAATTTACTATAGTGATTCTCCTTACTTATCCTAATTATCTTTGTCAGTCTATTTTTGTATAGCTTATATCTTCTTTCAGCTTTTTCTGTTCTACTTCTTATAAATTCTCTGTATAGTATATTTTTCTTTTTAATTGCATTCTGTAGGGTTTTGGATATCCATGGCTTATTTTCCTTTTTACTTCTATCACTGTGTGTTCTCAAGGGGCAATTTCTATCATAACACTCTTTAAATATACTTAAAAATGAATTATAAGCCTCGTTTACATCAGCAACATAAACAGATTCCCAGGTTTGTCTCATCAGATCCATTTTTAATGACTCCACCGTTTCTGTATTTCTCAATCTAAGTGTTGTTTCTTTTTTTTCCCCAGGATTTCCCCTTAGATTACAGTGAAAAGTTGTAAAAATTGGTAAGTGATCACTTATGTCTTGGATGAACAACCCCCCTACAGTTGCATCTATGATGTTAGAATAAATATTGTCAATTAGAGTTGCACTGGAACTAGTAATTCTACTTGGTTTAGTGATCCTTGGGAATAGACCAACAGTATACATGGTGTTAATGAAGTCTGTTGTACCCATATGACCCTGTGTGTTTAATAAATCAATGTTGAAGTCCCCACATACAAATACAGTCCTCTTATTAATTATTTTTTCATACAAGTCAATCATTTGTTCCTTAAGAATTTCTATTCCACATACAGGAGCTTTGTAAACACAACTTATGATTATGTTTTTAGCTTTCTCCATCTCAATTTCTACTGTTATAAATTCCAACTTGTCATCTATACCTTTAGACATATTTTTCACTTGCTTACATTGTAGGGTCTCATCAACATATAGGACCACGACCCCACCCCTTTTTCTTCTCCTATTAACATAAAACATGCGATACCCCTGCAATTCATAATCTTTTACTATTTCGTCACTCAACCAAGTTTCTGAAACAGCTACAGCACTAAATTTGGTTTTCAACATCCCCAAAAAATCATATACCTTTGAGAAATTTTTAATTAAGCTTCTGCTATTTATATGTATAATTGAGAACACATCTATCATTTTAACCTTTACGCTGAATTGCTGTTCAGTATAATACCTACATTCGTTTTGCATGGTATGAAAAAAATGTGTTTCTGGGTCAAAGTCACAGTCCATGTCATGTGTTCTTTTCCCAGAGTAATCAAATGTTTCATAATTAAAATCTAGATATGAATTTAGAAGAGTGGTCATATCATTTTCTCCAGTCGTTACATCTTGATCGTCACTCTCATAGTCCATCATTGGTATAAAAATAAGAGTAAATCATAAATAAATGAAATATCCAAAACACTGACAATGAACTCACTCGTTTCCAGAGTTCCACTCGTTTGTACCTCCACAATGTCCCCGCAGTCCAACATTTGCAACAGGAAAAGAAGAAAAAAGAAAGAAAAAAAGAAAGAAAGAGAGGAAAAAAAAAAAGCAGTCTAGGGCAACTAGCACGGCAAGTCCATAGGTCCATTCCCTTGTTGATACTCGCAACAGGCCTGCAGCTCCAAGCCACTCCAAGTCCCCAGCTCACCCGGAAGAAAGCTCCAGTCAGCGTCGGCCAACCAATACACGCACAGTCCAAACAAATTTCTATTGCCCATAAACTTCCCATAAAACATCCATACTACTCCTGCAATGAAATCTGAACAGACAGCGACAAACTTTCACTGTGATTGTTTCAATTTGTCCATTCAGTCTCATTGAAATTTTTCCAGTTCTTCAATCTCCCGAATAACAATGGATTTCTCCTCTTCGGGGGATGATCCATTCGTACGTATCCATATCTTACAGTCTCTAGTCCACGTTGATTTGATTTTTTTTCTGTTTTCTCAATAAACGCGCACATCTGGCAATGTCGGCGTTCTTTCTCGTTAGATGCTCATTCATATAGACATTTGAGCCTTTCAGCTTGTTTCCTTGTCTCAGAAGATCCGTCTTGTGTTTCCGATTTGCAAACCGCATGATAATGTTTGGCTCCGTTTGTCCTGCTCTGTTTGAGGCTCTCTTTGGCAATAGGTGACAGGCTGATATACTTTCCTTTTGAATGGCTATTTGTTTACTGTGGAAAAATTGAATCACCTGTTCCTCGAGAGTCTGTAGCTCGGTCAGCGGAGCATCCTCGCCCCCTGACTCCCCGCTGGCAACTCGTGCGTAAGAGCGGTGTCTGGTTGTCAAGCCACCAATCACCACATTATCCTTGCGTGTATATTGTTCCAAATTGTCGACTCTCCGCACCAGGGCAGCAATCTTATCATCTTTTTCCTTGATCAGTTTCTTCAGACTCTTCACCTCTTCCTTCACCAGATCTTTCACCTCTTTCAGCATATTCACTAGTGTTTTATCCTGCATCACATTGATTTTCCCCATAAGGGCGTCCAGCGATTTCTTAATCTCATCCATCTCGGATATTGCACTTGCCTTGGGATCTTTCTGTTTAATCTTTAGTAAAGATGTTCCCCCCTAACTGACGGGTCAGAAAGGGAACTCTAATGGTTTATAAAGTTTGATCTGAAAGTTTTGATCATCAACAAAAGGAGTGGAGTCTGCGAGGCTTCCACTCCGCCGCCATGTTGGAAAAGTCACCTCTATTAATTATGTGCACATTGCAACAAAAATGACTTAGTATGGAGTTGTTGTTTGAAGTCACCTGGCAGATTTGTAACAATGTTATGAAGTACAGACTCTTCTAATCTACCTACACATACAACCACAAACTGTTCTTCACTGTTACCATTGAAAGCAGATATGATGTTGGAATGGAATACCAGACTCAAGTGAGCTTTAAGTGGACAAGTTTCATATGATGGTGAAATTAGTGGCAATCCATGGGTGCTTAAGTGATGAAAAACATTACATACCAGAATGACAGTATGCTTAGTGAGTGGTGAGCAGTGATGAAAAGTAGCTACATGTGGTTTGTGGTTAATGATTGAAAACGTCTAGTGGTGCTTTTGTTTTAGTTCTCTTCAGATAAGCTTCTTTAGGCAGAGCTGTATCACTATAATGTAGAGATCTTTTGATTATGTCATTATTTTAACATCTCATACAGTCCCACAGTCTGCAGCTGTCTGTAATAACGCTGATATACACCTTTAATTTCTTTGAACGAATAATACTGACACATTTTTGAAGAGCAACCTCCTGTTACAATGGTACATATTTTTCTTTCATTATCATTCCAATTACAATTACAGAAAGTGCCTAATATTAAACCACTGCTACGTGGCAATCTTAAAGAGTGCAACATATCCAAAGAGAGACAACAGAGTGAGTGAGTGAATCCAAAGAGGTCATATAACCAGGAGAAAGCCGCACAGCCCCAGCTGGGGCCCAGCGCCTCCCAAACTAACAATACATTCAATATAGCTTATTCATCTTATGGAGGATTCTTTACTATGCAAACACACTGTGCATCATAGCATTCGAATAAGTTAGCAGCTTTAACTCCATGACTACCTCAGAGTGTTCCTGTGATCCCATCTGTGAACAAAGAGAGACGAAGCAAAGTTTGTTTCCCAGTATTGGGGGAAAAGCGGTGGGGGCCTAAAGTCTCCAATCATCACTTTGTGCTCTGTTTAGTTGTCGGCAGATGTGCTCAACGTTTGGACAATCTCCGTCGACGTTTATGAGCTGCACTTTAATTTGTTGTAGGCTATATTTAACAACTCCGTTCAGATCACAACTGTTAAATCTGGCCCACGTTTCTTTATGTTACCTTTGTTAGTGTAAGCTTAAACGTTTAAAGAACTGGAGATCAGTTACCGTATGCTGCGCGCTCTCGTTATCGGTTTTACGCAACACCGGGCTGAAAAGAAGTTTCGGCAGCTTTTGTTAACGGCAAATGGACACTAAACCAGCCACTGTGTTGAAATGGCCACAGTTCGGTGTGTTGCTTTTCTCCGAGATGAACGGGCTGTTTATGAAGACAGGATTCTTAAACGCTAGCTTACGTGTTTTAAAGATGTTTACCATCGGAGACACAAAGGTAAAGACAAAACTTGGACACTTACTTTGCTTCTCACTTCGGCAGATAATCCGTAGGCTGGCCCCTTGTTAAAATGTGTCATTTTCTTAGTATATTCTCAGCTACAGTATAGCACAGAGCCTGCTGTGGAAAACTCCTAATAAGCAGCAGTGGATTCGGCTGCCTCGAACACTTAGAGCAGGAGGTAAGTAGCCTATTCCGTGAGGTTTCTCAGAGAGGAAGACCAGAGGCTAGAGAATTTGCAGACCAGGCTTAGATTGCAGGGGGAAGAGGAAAAAAAACGCCAAATGATTGACGTAGCCACAACAGCCATTGAGAGCAGCCGATATATCTAGGCTACTTCCTCTCCTGGAACTCTTTATGGATGGCTCATGCTACAGTTTTTGGATTTGAATAGGCCTAACAGTACTATGGAAGCGTAATGCATTCCCTTGAGAAAAAAACGTCCCCAATTTTTTCTTTTGAATTTACAAGACGCTTCAGAATTCCGAGAAAAGTTTTCATAGATAAAAGGTTGTGCTCTGTTTTCTGAATTATGAGATTATTATTTCTGAATTTTTTAGCCCCTTGATTTTTTTCTGAATTAGATTAGAATTTTGCAGGTTCCCTTTCTTAAAATAATGAGCTGAATAAATGAGACAATAATCTCGTTACTTTAGAAAAACAAATATGAACATTTTTCTCAGACTTGTCAGACAAAAACCCCCTTACAGTAATTCAGACAAACAGTGCATTTTATCCCTCAAGTGAATGCATTGCATTAATTAACTGACTTCCACAACTGACTGCATGTTGGAGTATAAATAAATTAATCGGGTAACTTCAGTCCTCTTTCACCATGACTTGTGTGGAAGAAAAAAAATGCTTTCAGGGCCATTCTGTGGCTGATTCAAATTAGTTTTTATTTACGGCATGGTGGGGATAGAAGTTCACAGTGAGCCATAGAATTCTCTCTCAAGATCATTATTCAAAGACAAGGTTTAAAGGGATAGTGCACCCAAAAATGAAAATTCAGCCATTATCTACTCACCCATATGCCGACGGAAGCTCAGGTGAAGTTTAAGAGTCCTCATATCCCTTGCGGAGATTGGTGGGGGGAGCGGCTAGCACACCTAATGTCTGACGGTGCCCCAGACTAACGTCCAAGAACACAAAATTGAAACCACAAAATATCTCCAACATGCCCATCCGTAGTGATCCAAGTGTCCTGAAGCCCCAACATAAAAAATTGTTTCGAAAAACGTCATATGAACTCTGTTTTTAGCCTCACTGTAGCCTGTAGCGCTGACTGCTTTTCTGTGCTCTGCGCTCACGTGTGTGTGCTTGCGCGAGACCAGCGAAAGCATGAGCTTTGCTTACCCGTGTTTACATCACGTGACACGTGCACCGCAGGGGGAGACAACGGTAACCACAGTAGCTAAAAGATAATTTGCACTACGGTCATTTAGCAAAGGACAGCCCAACATGTCTGAAGACTCTGAAATTGAGGAGGAACACCATTTCTTTGTTGGGCTGTATTTGTTTGAGCCCGAGTATACGGACGCGGAACTCAGGCTACTGGATGAAGCAGCCGCTGCAGCTCATGAGCCTAACCCTCAGCCAGCCGCAGAATACCAGAGTCGAGCACTGGAAACCTGGTGGTGTAGTTGTTTCAAATGCAAAGCAATGCCAACGGATGAGGAAAGTCTTAGCTGCTCAGACTGGGAATTGGCGATGCCTGCACTTGAGAATCTGGACAGCAGTACTGACGAGACTGCTGCTCTTCAGAGACCGTGCATCACCGATCACCCTGAGCGCGCACACGTGAGCGCGGAGCACAGAAAAGCAGTCAGAGCTACAGGCTACAATGAGGCTAAAAACAGAGTTCATATGACGTTTTTCGAAACAACTTTTTATTTTGGGGCGTCAGGACACTTGGATCACTACGGATGAGCATGATGGAGATATTTTGTGGTTTCAATTTTGTGTTCTTGGATGTTAGTCTAGGGCGCCGTCAGCCATTAGGTGTGCTAGCCGCTCCCGCCACAATCTCCGCAAGGGATGTGAGGACTCTAAAACTTCACCTGAGCCTCCGTCAGCATATGGGTGAGTAGATGATGGCTGAATTTTTCATTTTTGGGTGCACTATCCCTTTAATTCTCTTACATCAAGGCTAGCCTAAAACAGTAGGTTGTGGGCTGGGCTGATCAAGAGGTCTGATTGACATCAAAGGTGAACAGGACTCAGGAAACCCTGAACAGGCAATACGTTAACAATACAGTCAGACTGGATCTGCCCCAATCCCTTAACACCTCAAAGACTGTCTTCCTGGATGAGAAGTTCAAGACTGAACACAGGGATCCATCAGTGTTCATCATATATATTTTGGCACAGAACAAATGTCATAGGGAACAACAGGAACTTCATCAGTGAAGAGAATGACAATAATACAAAACATGATATAACTAAAAGTATTACAATACATTTATTTTTATTGTTTTACAATTCTCCCTTTTGTCCTTTACAGTATAACACTACCATGCCACTCAAGGCACCAGGGGTGCCACAAGGGATTGTGGGCCACATGAAAAGATATGACAGTAGGGTCCACCACCACAGGCCACATGAATTCTGTGCAAATACTGCAACCACATCTCTAGAACCCTCTAGAACTCTTATAAGTAATTACTTTTAGTCTGTGGTATTTCAATCACTCAAACTTGAGTTACCATCAGCTGACATGTCATTTGATAGAATACTGGTTCATTGGTAGGGGCAGGGACGGTTTTTGCTATGGGCAATGTGGGCGAGCGCCCTCCAAAATAAAACAAAAAAAACCCCCAAAACTCACCAGTTTTCTAGACTACCGCTCATTTCCACGTCAAGTTAGTGGAGTGGGCGCTGGGGCGCCCCATTATCATGTTTCAACCAGCAGCAGAAAGGAAAGGCGAATCCTGGCGGTTGTGGGTTGAACGGGGGTCACAGACAGGAATACGGCGGAGGCTCATAGTGCTCTGCAGCACTTACTGGCAACAGAGAAGTCCAACTCCAGGTCCAGTAATTTCCTTTTTAGTTGGTGTCATGAATGCCCAGTAGTACCTGGACAACCGAGCCGTGGTGGCACACAGGTATGTGGCATGTCAGAGGGATGGTTTGCCCAGGGCGTAAAACTAGCCAGGACCGCCTCTGGGTAGGGGGGTTATATGGGGAGGTAGGGCTGCTGAAGATGAAGCTGCATCTGTACTTTGGCCTGGTGCCATGCAGGGACAGGGGCAGCTTTAATAAAAAGGGGCAGATTTAATAAAAAGCGCCTGATTAAAGTTTGGCTGTAATGATTAAATAACGGCTTTAATAGGAGCAAAATAATAATAATAATAATAATGATAAACTTTATTTATATAGCACCTTTCAAAACACAGTTACAAAGTGCTGTACAATTTAACTTAACACAATTAAAATACAAGAAGAATAAAACAAATAACATGTCATAAAATGTCATCAAATAAAAGATAAAATAAGGAAGGTCAAACTTAAATCAAGATAATAAATAGGAAATAAAATCAGTAAGATTGCATCAAAATAGACAGACAGCTCAGACTAGGTCAGGATATGCTTTCCCATAGACGTACGTTTTTTGGAGCGGCTTAAATGAAGCCAGTGTCTCAGACAGCCTTGTATCCTAATGTAAAGTAAAAAATGTAAAGACTCAGAATTTTCTGTTAAGATATGAACAGTTAGGGGAGCAAACTCCTAGTCTATTTCATTATGGACTAAATTGGTTCATTTCCACCACTCAGGGTGACCCACCTTTCTTTGTGAAGAACTGGGTGACATACGGTCGCCCTTTCTTTTCTCTCTCGTGTTTCTTTTCCTTTTTGGTACCCAGATTTTTGCTTTGGAAGCTGAGACTCTCCTCAATCCACGCTGCTAACCAGTACCATTTACGCCAGGTTTAGGGTCAGAACCGAACCATTTCAAGGAAACACAGGGGGAGGGGGCAATACAGAGGCTCTCTGGATGTTTACTTTTTGCCAAAAACAAGAAAAGAAAAAGCAACTGTTAGTATTAGTTACCTTATTCTATCGTCTGTTATCTTATCTTGTAATCTTAATGTTTAAATATTTTTTTTAGTCAGAGGCCCTGAGAACTGTACTGACTTTTCTCCCCCATACTGCCACTGCTGGGTATGAACATATTCATATATATGTGTATATATTAGGGATGTAACGATTACCGATATTACGGTAAATTTCGGTTAATTTTTACATGGTAAGAATGACCGTTTATGTTTAAATTAATTGCATTATCACGGTGGATTATCAGGATATGTAATAACAGCCTCATTCAAGTCTCGCGATGCAGGTGCTGCGTGAATGTATAGCATGTGTAAACACAAAGAATGAAAACATGGCGGAAGCGGCACTCAGGACATTTTCCCCCCAACTAAACGCACAAAGTCTGAGGTCTGGTCGTACTTTGGGTTTCTGAAGAATGCTGAGGGACAGCTGGTGGAGGACAACTATCCTGTGTGCAGAACATGCCGAAAGAAAGTTGCTGCGAAGGGTAGCAACATTACAAATCTGCTGCTCATCTGTGACCATCATCCACAGCTTTACAGCCAATGCAAGTTATGCTATGCACACGTCAGTTACTGTGTGAGGGACTTCGGTTTTACTAAGATTGTCATAATGTGTAACTCTCGACGTATGCGGGACATTTGAACCGTATCTGTCCTCCTAAACGGCGACTAGGTTTTCCGTTTTCGTTTAAGACACTTAGGAGCTAATGCTAGCTGAGTAGCTAATAGCCGTATTAGCAGCTATGTTGTTAACGTTAAGCATTTCAAAACGAAACAGAGCTGAAAACACTGAGCAGAGCCGACAGAATATAAACCGACGTAACGTAATGCTAATTGAGATCAACTATGATTGAATCACTGTGATTATGGTTATTGTATGGCGAGCTAGAATCGATATAGACGGCCAGTTATGCTTTCTCGACATAAGCTCAAGGAAACAACATAAAACGCTGCCGTGTTAACCTTTGACTGAGAGCATGCACTCCTTTTGTCATACAGGTAATTCTCTGACTCACATGCACACTTCTAATGTGTGAATTATTCTGTGTAATGATGACCATTGCCCTTAGGGTTTTTCTGGTTTCTCCTGCACATTTGTGATATCTATACTATATATTGTATGTCTTTTGTTCTACTCTTGCATTGTTTTGTTTTAGATATATTTTTTCTCTCGTGCTAATAAATAAATAATTAATATATAAATTGTTTACATATTTTGCTGACTGTTAAAATGCACCAGACAAATAAGCTTTGCTCTTGTAATGTGCTTACATATTTTGTTAATTTAAAATAAAATTTTCTGTTGCTGTGCCAATCCCTTGCCCCTTTAATGTGAAAGTTTCATTTTAATATAAGATTTAATATAAGAGTTACAAGATTTAGTGAAGTTATTTCAATGTATCTATTTTTTGGACATTTTACAGCGCTTAAAAAATATCGCAATATTATCGTTTACCGTGATAATTTGGTCACTATAATCGAGATATCAAATTTTCCATATTGTTACATCCCTAATATATATATATATATATATATATATATATATATATATATATATACACACACAATACAGGCCAAAAGTTTGGACACACCTTCTCATTCAATGCGTTTTCTTTATTTTCATGACTATTTACATTGTAGATTCTCACTGAAGGCATCAAAACCATGAATGAACACATGTGGAGTTATGTACTTAACAAAAAAAGGTGAAATAATTGAAAACATGTTTTATATTCTAGTTTCTTCAAAATAGCCACCCTTTGCTCTGATTACTGCTTTGCACACTCTTGGCATTCTCTCCATGAGCTTCAAGAGGTAGTCACCTGAAATGGTTTCCACTTCACAGGTGTGCCTTATCAGGGTTAATTAGTGGAATTTCTTGCTTTATCAATGGGGTTGGGACCATCAGTTGTGTTGTGCAGAAGTCAGGTTAATACACAGCCGACAGCCCTATTGGACAACTGTTAAAATTCATATTATGGCAAGAACCAATCAGCTAACTAAAGAAAAACGAGTGGCCATCATTACTTTAAGAAATGAAGGTCAGTCAGTCCGGAAAATTGCCAAAACTTTAAATGTGTCCCCAAGTGGAGTCGCAAAAACCATCAAGCGCTACAAGGAAACTGGCACACATGAGGACCGACCCAGGAAAGGAAGACCAAGAGTCACCTCTGCTTCTGAGGATAAGTTCATCCGAGTCACCAGCCTCAGAAATGGCAAGTTAACAGCAGCTCAGATCAGAGACCAGATGAATGCCACACAGAGTTCTAGCAGCAGACCCATCTCTAGAACAACTGTTAAGAGGAGACTGCGCCAATCAGGCCTTCATGGTCAAATAGCTGCTAGGAAACCACTGCTAAGGAGAGGCAACAAGCAGAAGAGATTTGTTTGGGCCAAGAAACACAAGGAATGGACATTAGACCAGTGGAAATCTGTGCTTTGGTCTGATGAGTCCAAATTTGAGATCTTTGGTTCCAACCGCCGTGTCTTTGTGAGACGCAGAAAAGGTGAACGGATGGATTCCACATGCCTGGTTCCCACTGTGAAGCATGGAGGAGGAGGTGTGATGGTGTGGGGGTGTTTTGCTGGTGACACTGTTGGGGATTTATTCAAAATTGAAGGCACACTGAACCAGCATGGCTACCACAGCATCCTGCAGCGACATGCCATCCCATCCGGTTTGCGTTGAGTTGGACGATCATTTATTTTTCAACAGGACAATGACCCCAAACACACCTCCAGGCTGTGAAAGGGCTATTTGACCAAGAAGGAGAGTGATGGAGTGCTGCGGCAGATGACCTGGCCTCCACAGTCACCGGACCTGAACCCAATCGAGATGGTTTGGGGTGAGCTGGACCGCAGAGTGAAGGCAAAGGGGCCAACAAGTGCTAAACACCTCTGGGAACTCCTTCAAGACTGTTGGAAAACCATTTCAGGTGACTACCTCTTGAAGCTCATCGAGAGAATGCCAAGAGTGTGCAAAGCAGTAATCAGAGCAAAGGGTGGCTATTTTGAAGAAACTAGAATATAAAACATGTTTTCAGTTATTTCACCTTTTTTTGTTAAGTACATAACTCCACATGTGTTCATTCATAGTTTTGATGCCTTCAGTGAGAATCTACAATGTAAATAGTCATGAAAATAAAGAAAACGCATTGAATGAGAAGGTGTGTCCAAACTTTTGGCCTGTACTGTATATAATTTTTAATTTAATGTTATATACTTTATTAATCCCCGAGGGTAAATTCAGTTTTTCACTCTGTTTATCAATTACACACAGGTCCGAACACATGCACAAACTGGACCTATACATGCACTAAATGGAGAGATGTCAGAGTGGCCGCTCTGAGCGGTTGGGGAGTTTGGTGCCTTGCTCAGGGGCACCTTGGCAGAGCCCAGGAGGTGAACTGGCACCTCTCCAGCTACCAGTCCATGCTCCATAATTTTGGTCTGGACGGGGACTTGCACAGGCGACCCTCCGGTTCCCAACCCAAATCCCTATGGACTGAGCTACTGCCACCCCAATGTTAGCCTTTCATTTTCCCTGCCTGAATGTAGATGGGAACCGACCTAAACACACATTATAGGCTATTAGTTAACAGAAACAAAGAACGCATTTTCTGGCTTTTTTCAAATGAGCAGTAGTGAAAATTAATATACTTTGTTATCAATGTGTTAATAAGCAGACAGCATTAGCTAGCTAGCATGCTAGCAAGTTGATAGGTTGTACTTCCACATTAAATTATGTTATATAGGGACGTCTCCACAACTATTAATCAAGAACAGTAAGCCAAATACATGCTTGAAAAACATGAGTTTTCACAATGATGTTGATTATCTTACACCACTAAAATAATTCAGCTCATATAAACCTAACACACACTCCTCCACTGAGCATTGAACAGCAGGGATTATAACCTAAATATTGCGATTCTAATTAACTGGAGACAAAACTTTTTTTCTACCACATGTAGATCACAAACTCATAGATATAAGAATGACTCATTGCAAGGAGTTAAGAAATATAAACATTATAATTTTTTTTATATTTTATTTGGCACTCACACTGACACCACTATTGTCCCTTTCTGCCACCAGCTCAGCACCCTCATCATCTTTACACACCATCTTTATGTGTTAACACACATTTTTATGTTATCTTACCACACAATTTCTATGACATTATTTGCACAAATAGCATTCCATAATATCAGACACAGAGTTGCATTTCTGCATGTAAAGTGAGAGTGAAACATAAGCTGATAGACAGCCATGGGCTACTGATCAAAATAAAAGCCTGCTCTGTCAGACTGAAAAACAAAGCAACTATTCCATTAATTCTTATTCAACCAACAGCAGAAAGAAGCTCCTCAGTTAAGAGATAAAAAATTATATTTTGGTCCTTTCTTAAGATATTATATGAGGTTATTTTTTTTTTATATATATGGAAGCTTATGTTTTCTGTTACATCAAGTGTACTGTGGTGTTACACCTTGCACTCTATAAAATTTCACACCTACAGAATTATTAAATTATATCAACATCATATTACTCAAAAATAAAAGAACCAGCATGTGTTCATGACCATTACAACAAACATTACATATTTTAATCCGACATTTGTATTTTCACACTATTCTTCCAAGGAAAATGGATTTGGGGTATTTGTCTCTCAGACAGGGCCACTGCACAAAGAAATAGTCTGATATTGGGTACAGGATCTTTCCAGTGAGTGACAGTGTCTGCACCCGGCAAATGCTTTCGACGTAAACTATCAGGACTTTCTTCATTCCCAGAATTCCAAGCAGCAGTCCTGCCACACACAGGGGAATGCAGGTCCCTGGGCCATTACACAGCACCTGAAACAACAGACAGATACACACAGCAGGGAGAGGGATAAGCACATTCCCAGGAAGTGACACATACTCAGTTTGGCTGTGCACAACAACTTTGACAGAACTATAATGGCACATGACAGAAAGTGGTTAAAGGAAAAATTCAGGGTGATATGTGTTTGCTGTCTAAAAATCAATATCTGTTTAATCCTTATGTGTCGAGTATACAGACAAGGACTGTAGGCTGATTTGTTTTCATCAATACATGTAGTTTTTCCTGTTTTCTATGAGAAGGAGGGGTGTATGGTCCAATGGGGATCCTATGTTTGCCAAGCTGTCTTCATTTGCACCTGTGTTGGGCTGTCTGTAGAAAACAGACATCCAGACACTGTCATCTCTAAAAAACAGAAAAGTGCATGTTGAAATATCTCTGTGTTAATATGTCTGTGTGTATTGTAGATACAAACTCTCTATAGTTTACCTTTTTTCTAGTTTGGAGATCACAGGTTTATAGTTACTGGTCTGTGTCTCGTCATAGTATGAACAATGATAACTACTGTTGTATTAAAGTGTGTTAAAATAAGCTTTATTTTTATTATACTTGCAAAATGGTATATAAAAAGTTAAATATCTATCAAAATTCATGACTATCAAAATTAAACTTAACTTAAACATCAATCCCAATTCCTATCTTAACCCTCAATCTTAACCCTCAGTTATAAAAAATCCGTGCTCCTGCTAAGTGCTAGTGCTGTCCCGATTCTCTGTGTGTTGAGTTAAGGGTGAAGATTAAGGGCTGTATGTCCCTTACTTATGAGATTTTCCAGCACCACATTTGGCGGTGAGTGCTATCCCAGAATCCCTTGCGCATCATCGGCCAAGCCCAGCCAAAATCAGCTGAGTCCGTACGATTCATTCAAAGCAAGATGGCGGCGGAAAGCGGTAAAAAGAGGAGTTATAACTGTGAGTATTTTCCTTGCAAATATGAGTTTAAAAATTATGAAATTATCGTGAGCATTGTAATATCTTAGTTAACTTTCATTTTATGGATTTTAGACCTCTTTGTAACGTAAACACGAACACATTTTTTCACTAACAATCGATAGTCAGTAACGTTAATATTAGCCGTCGCGGTGCACACAAGCCATAACGTTAGCTGTTGTTCAGTTAACGTTACGAAATATATTTTTTCTCAGTGGTAATGTTGTTAAGTTTTATCAATATACAGTACAGGCCAAAAGTTTGGACACACCTTCTCATTCAATGCGTTTTCTTTATTTTCATGACTATTTACATTGTAGATTCTCACTGAAGGCATCAAAACTATGAATGAACACATGTGGAGTTATGTACTTAACAAAAAAAGGTGAAATAACTGAAAGCATGTTTTATATTCTAGTTTCTTCAAAATAGCCACCCTTTGCTCTGATTACTGCTTTGCACACTCTTGGCATTCTCTCCATGAGCTTCAAGAGGTAGTCACCTGAAATGGTTTCCACTTCACAGGTGTGCCTTATCAGGGTTAATTAGTGGAATTTCTTGCTTTATCAATGGGGTTGGGACCATCAGTTGTGTTGTGCAGAAGTCAGGTTAATACACAGCTGACAGCCCTATTGGACAACTGTTAAAATTCATATTATGGCAAGAACCAATCAGCTAACTAAAGAAAAACGAGTGGCCATCATTACTTTAAGAAATGAAGGTCAGTCAGTCCGGAAAATTGCAAAAACTTTAAATGTGTCCCCAAGTGGAGTCGCAAAAACCATCAAGCGCTACAAGGAAACTGGCACACATGAGGACCGACCCAGGAAAGGAAGACCAAGAGTCACCTCTGCTTCTGAGGATAAGTTCATCCGAGTCACCAGCCTCAGAAATGGCAAGTTAACAGCAGCTCAGATCAGAGACCAGATGAATGCCACACAGAGTTCTAGCAGCAGACCCATCTCTAGAACAACTGTTAAGAGGAGACTGCGCCAATCAGGCCTTCATGGTCAAATAGCTGCTAGGAAACCACTGCTAAGGAGAGGCAACAAGCAGAAGAGATTTGTTTGGGCCAAGAAACACAAGGAATGGACATTAGACCAGTGGAAATCTGTGCTTTGGTCTGATGGGTCCAAATTTGAGATCTCTGGTTCCAACCGCCGTGTCTTTGTGAGACGCAGAAAAGGTGAACGGATGGATTCCACATGCCTGGTTCCCACTGTGAAGCATGGAGGAGGAGGTGTGATGGTGTGGGGGTGTTTTGCTGGTGACACTGTTGGGGATTTATTCAAAATTGAAGGCACACTGAACCAGCATGGCTACCACAGCATCCTGCAGCGACATGCCATCCCATCCGGTTTGCGTTGAGTTGGACGATCATTTATTTTTCAACAGGACAATGACCCCAAACACACCTCCAGGCTGTGTAAGGGCTATTTGACCAAGAAGGAGAGTGATGGAGTGCTGCGGCAGATGACCTGGCCTCCACAGTCACCGGACCTGAACCCAATCGAGATGGTTTGGGGTGAGCTGGACCGCAGAGTGAAGGCAAAGGGGCCAACAAGTGCTAAACACCTCTGGGAACTCCTTCAAGACTGTTGGAAAACCATTTCAGGTGACTACCTCTTGAAGCTCATCGAGAGAATGCCAAGAGTGTGCAAAGCAGTAATCAGAGCAAAGGGTGGCTATTTTGAAGAAACTAGAATATAAAACATGTTTTCAGTTATTTCACCTTTTTTTGTTAAGTACATAACTCCACATGTGTTCATTCATAGTTTTGATGCCTTCAGTGAGAATCTACAATGTAAATAATCATGAAAATAAAGAAAACGCATTGAATGAGAAGGTGTGTCCAAACTTTTGGCCTGTACTGTATCCTTATAATGTATTATTTGTTCCTGTCAGTATTTCAAACAAAGAAAAACACACACACATCCAAACCGGAAGAAGGGCAGGTGCTGAGCCGAAAACGATGCAAAAATACACACACATGACGTGGTCACATGATGCAATGATACGTTACAGGCCCAGAGAAAAAGGAGGGAAAACAATGACCTCCTGTCAGAGATGTCCGACATAGTATAGATAACACATAGAAAAATCAACATGCAAAAAAATAGAAAGAAATAGAAAAAAATAGAATAGCCTGACTCTGATGTGCCTTTTTAAGAGAGTTATCTTTAAATATTTTTCCAGCGGCATCCTTGTATGTGGTGTTTTGCATATATTCACACTGATGCTCCAAGCTTGTGTTTGTGATGTGATGTGATGTATCTCTAGTGTACAGCACTGGTGTCCGTACACTATTGCTGTGTATGTGTGGGTCTGCTGATTTGTGTATGTTCTATTGTGCATTCACAGACAGGGGTTGGTTGTGTGTGTGTGTGTGTGTGTGTGTGTGTGTGTGTGTGCACGCTGGCACATGTACTTATCATCTTGTCTTCTATTTTTTTTCATGTCTGTTTTTTGCATGTTGATTTTTCTATGTGTTATCTATACAATGTCGGACATCTCTAACAAGAGGTCATTGTTTTTCCTCCTTTTTCTCTGGGCCTGTAACGTATCATTGCATCATGTGACCACGTCATGTGTGTATTTAAGATGGCGGCACCCTTTGTCTAAAAAAAACGTCTGATGAAGAGCCTGACGCTCGAAACGTTACTTACCTGAATAAATTTCGACTGAGCATTGGAGCCCTGCGGTGTGCGAGCTGTTTGATTTCTCTGTTCCTGTCAGTATTTGTAAGTAAGTGTGTTGTGTGTGTGTGTGTGTGTGTGTGTGTGTGTGTCAGGATCTGAAGAATCCCAAAACTGGGTCGGGTACAGACGGAGGAGAGTCCACCTGGAAGTATTTCCAGGAAATGCATGAGGTTCTGGGTGGGAGGCCGTCAATCGACCCTCCTCTGGTGGTGGCGTCCTTCACTGCAGAAGGGGACCCTACAGCTATATTAGAGGTAATTTTTGAATACTAGCAACAATCACATTTCATGTTTTTTTGTCTGTATGTGACTCATGTCCATGTCACCTGATTATTTTTATCAGGAGATTGTTGGTGGTCCCTCCACCGCAACAACTACCGCTGCTGATGGTCTGTCCACCTCTGATGCTGGTCCCCCAACCACTACCTCCGCCAGTCCCCCAACCCCTTCGCCAAAGAAAAAGAAAAAGAAAAACAATCCTGTAGTAGATTTTTTAAAGAATGAGAGTGAGAGGGAGCAGAAGCGCAACAAGGAGAGCGAGGCGAAGACTGAGCGCTTCCTCTGCCTCTTTGAAAAGATGGTCGACAAAATGTAATTTCTCAATTTAGCTGCTGTTCTGCACTACCTCATTCTTTTTTTATTGTTCCTGACAAACTATTTTTGTAAAATTTTTGTATTTAGCTGCTGTTCTCCGCTGTTTTGCACTACCTCATTGTTTTTGTATTGTTCCTGACAAACTGTTTTTGTATTGTTCATGACAAATTATTTTTGTAAACTATTTAATAAAAAAGTAAATAGTTCAGATTGTGAGTATACTTTATGTAATTTATAACGTTATATTTTCCCACATAGGTAGTTGAAACATAAGCATGATATAGAAGATAAAAACCACAGTCATGATACATTTTAAGAAAAAGATTTATTAGACAAAAGTGAAAAACAAAATATGACAGTATTAACAAAACATGTTTTAAAAAAGGCACAGTACAAACTATATACAAAATATATACATCAATATCAGGATCACAGACAGCCGTTACTATGGGCCCTGCACTTGGCCTGTGATTGAAGCAGCCAGTCTGTCCCTAGTAGCATTTCCCGAGGTTTCATTTGCTCCTAGGGCATCACGGGGTGGTTGTGGGTCAAAGATTTCCTGTGCAACATCGTTGTCTGGCTCAAGCATGTCCCCATTGTCCAAACACACATTGTGCAGAAAGGCACAGGTAGCAATGACCACAGGTGAAAAACTGGGCTTAACCTCCAAGGCCTTGAAAAGGATAGACCTCCATCGTGTCTTCATCACACCGAAAGCCCTTTCGATTATGCTGCGGCCCCGGGAATGGTGCTAATTGAAGCGGGATGGTGTGGGTCCCCTAACAGGCTCTTTGTAAGGCGTTATTAGGGTAATAGGATTGTCCAAACATGGATAGCCTCCATCTCCAAGTATGATGTATCCCGTGGGTGGGTACTGTTGTTTCTTATAAAATGTGCTGTTCTTCATGATCTGGGTGTCATGAACTGACCCTGGGTAGCCCACAAAAATGTCTAAAAACTTTCCTTTATAGTCACAGATGGCTTGCATGTTGATGGAAAAAAAACCTTTGTAATTTAAATTTTAGGTGTGTGGAACTTTACGTTTTCGTTAATTATAGCGCACCCTTTGGTCGAAGCGGTATGACACCCACAGCCTGGTTTCGTAAAATTCCGACTGCAGCCGGCATTCGGCTTCATTCATAAAATCTCGATTGCAACGGGGAATTACCGCATGCATTTGTTTTGGAGAGTGAGACAACACAGCAAAGCTGTTACCTGCAGCCTTCGCTTGCAAAGCTAACGTTACTAACGTCAGGTCAGTCCAAGTAATTAGTGGAAACAGCAAAATTACTCAGTAAATTCTCCTGTCGTGTTTCTGTTCTGATCTAATCCTAACACAGCAAAGCTGTTACCTGCAGCCTTCACTGGCAAAGCTAACATTACTAACGTCAGGTCAGTCCAAGTAATTAGTGGAAACATGCTAACATGATAACGTTAACAAGTAACATATAACACACAAGTTAGTAGTAAAGTAGGCCTAAGACCTGTTGATAAATGTTGTGGTGTAGCTCTGAATTTCTTATAAACTGAGGACAACTGCCTGCTGTATATTTGTGTTCATGGTCACAGTCACAGATAATTTTGTGGCGTTTGTTGTACTAGACAAAAGCGGTTCACATCAGCTACATTTAGCTTGCTTTTAACTTCCATGTTGTCATATATTGAAATGAAACAACATCTAACAAGTTGCTGTATATTCTCTAAATAAAAACAAAAATTACATACCTGTCGATTAGGAAAAGGGCCAACTCGGGATCAGTTTTAAAACCTTTCAATTCTCTCAGCTCTCTCCACTTGGTGAATGCCCAACCGAAGTTTACATGTGTTTTGGCTCGAGCCCTATCACTGTCTCGTTTAGCCTTCTTTTGTTCTTCTTCTTTTTCTTTTAGATGGTGCTCCTTAGTTATCCACCGTGACATCAAAAGTACAACCAAGTCCTTATAGATACATCTCTGGTAAAACTGTTATGTGTTATGTGTTCAGCAATGCCCGTTGCGTACCGCTTACTCGAAGAACACTTGTAAACACGGCTCACACAGCCATCTATTGCACCCACAACATAGTTTAATACAGGGGTTCCTGAAAGCTGTCCGAATTCTTCTCCAACTGAATGTAGCTCTCCTGGCTGTGGGAAACGGATGGCTAGCTTCAGGTTCTTCCATATCAGTCGTGCAACTCTATGGACTACCTGGTGAACAGTGGATTTTGGCACGCTGAAGACGCTCGCAACAACCCTACAGGAAAGTCCATGAGCCAGCCAGTACACATATATCAGGACCTCCAGCTGATGGCCCCAGCCATGGTCCTGTTCCCTCTGCAGAAGTCTCTGCAAACCCTGCATGGCTCTTCTGGTAAGGCGGAAGTCCTGGTGCAGCCTCTACATTAAACCACAAATGCAGTAATGGCACGTCCTGATTCAGCCTGCAGTACGGCGTAGAATGTCCAATCTGAAAAGTTAACATGAAAGTTTTTACTGGGTGAAACTGCAGAAAACATGAAAGCATTTCTCCCATCCCCCAAAACAACTGTATTCGTAATTCCCATCCCCCAAACCTACAAACACACAGACAAACAGACTCACGTTTGATACAATGCATGTCTAGTTTTCTATTAGACATGCACACGGATCATCATACAAGGCCTTGCTGCTAATGATTGATACACATTTCCATTATACTAACGTTAATAATAAATTGTTTGCATGTGATGTCATATCTGCTATGTAAACTAATTTACAACAATAATGTTACGTTTTTGCAATCTAACCTACATACCTGAATCTAATTCACCAGTATTCCAGTGTCAGAAAAGTCTTCTTTTTCGTACATCTCTCCGTTTGGCTGTAGACAATCTCAGAAAGATGCCTAAAGCCCCAAGCAAAAGACATAAGCGCAGCTGCAGACAGCATGATTCGTATCGTTCGTCTATAACCTTCTTCTTCTACGACTACTGATGACGTAATGTACCTTCTTCTTCTTCTTCTTTTGAATTGACAGACTGGACGGAGCTTTGGCGTATTGCTGCCCCCCACAGTCTGAAGACGTATTTGTCTTTAAGGGGTGTCCCATTTCTAAGTTTCAAGATAGCCCTAACACGTGGTTTTAAAGGACTAGTGAGATTGAGGGTTGAGCTTGAAAGTTAAGATTGAGGGTTAAAATAGGAATTGGGATTGGGCCCAACTGTGCACATTTTAAGACAACACTAACAACGACAGGTGGTGTTAGCTGCTGTTACTCATAGCCAGATTACAGTGACTCCCACAGCTGTGATGAGGGGTCATGATGATTCATTTTAAAGCTAGGGGCTAGTACAGGAAATGATATGTGTGTTTGTTCTTGTGATCTGTGATTTTGGAGAGTCATGTGGAATGATTCAAGCGTAACATAACTGAGCATGAACATGTAGAGCAGAACATGTACAACACTCAGACTGATGAACAGAGTTGGATAAGGGTTACTTTAAAAGTAATTAAAGTACTTTACTGCGTTACTTTTTTTTTAAAGTAACCAGTTACTTTACTGCATTACTCCCTGAGTAAAATAACTCAATAAATTTTAAAGTACTTCCAATGTTACTCCCTGAGAAAAGTAACTCAAGCACTTTTAAAGTACTTTTGAGTATTCTACATTTCCTATTGGGCAACGGACCACAGGGTGCTAAGCCTACATTTTTTTGTCTCTATTATGGACTACTTGCCCTTCACTGAGATCCAATTCTCCCATCACAGCTGTCACTTTGACCAGTAAAAACACAGAACGATCTGCTGCCGTAGACAACTGTATGACAACAACACCCCAGTGTTTTTAATATTTCCTCTAGGAATGTTACCACACAGAGTAAAAGGGGGAAATGATGGTGTGAAACAGCAGAGGCACTTTGTCAACCCGGTGAGTAACGTTACTGTCATTAGCATCAAGCTAGCAAACAATGTTACGTCCTCACGGTCGGACATAAAGTAATAACATTAAAAAATAGTGTCGGGGCTTTTACTCACCACAACTGCAGAGGCTACTAGCTTCATTTGAAACAGACTACATTATAGACGTTCCGTTATTTATTAATCCCTCTGTATCTTTATATTCTTACTTTTTATCTGCTCCCGTTGTCTTCATAAAGTTAACATATTGCGCCATCATTTCAAACTCAACACTTCATGAACTTGTTTCAAACTTATGACCTCGGCTGAGAGAATCCCTCCATTTTCTAAATAGGCTTTTATTGTGAAACATTTGTAGGAACTTGTTGTGGAGGATACAGTAGCTTGAATGTTTAAGCGCGGCACTTTTTTACTTTTTTACTCACTTTTTTTAGGTGACTACAACAACATTTCAGCTGGCACAGACACAGTGACTGAAATAATAGTAAAAGTAATAAAATTAAGACAAGAATAACCCGATGACATCACACACGCCGTGAAAGATGACTGGTGATAATTGATGAGTACCACTGTGTAATGTGTCATGTCTGTCGGCCACGGCACGGCACGATTTTATGACTCCACAATTCTGTAATGTGACATAGTGACTGTTGGAACGGGCAGAAAAGTTGTGTAGTGTGTACCATGCATAATGCAAGTCCTGAGTCTGACCTGTCTGTCAGCGAGTCCTCCTCCATCTTTTTTTAGACTACACCGTAGACAACGGCAGCATTTCTTCTACCACGTAGCTAGCCACAAGCTTCGTGGCTTCTTTCGGACTGATAGGTTTAACGTTATCTCTGTTATCAGAGCCAAAAGACAGTCGTTGCTGTTCCGGAGCTGAAGGACCAGCGTTTTAAAAGTAACGGAAGTAACTGATGGCTTGTTTGAAAATGTACTCAAGTGTTTGATTCCTCAAACAGCAAACTAATGCGTTAGGTTACTCGTTACTGCAAAAAGTAATCAAAGTACTCTAACGCATTACTTTGTAACACGTTATACCCAACTCTGCTGATGAACTGTGGTAAGTAGTATGAAGATGAAAAAGGCAAACAGAGTATATGTCTGAGTCAGTGGCAGCAGTGAAGGGAGCTCAGTGAGACTCACAGAGCGAGGGGGAGGGGGCTGGGATAAATAGTGGCTTCAGAGCTGAAGGAAGCTGAGGAAGTTTAAGTTAACAGGAAACCAGTGAGAGCTACTCTGGAGTCTGGAGAAATCATCATTAAGCTCACAATTCAGACACAGCAGTACTAATATTCTCTCTCTGGAAACTAGAACAAGCAGAACAGTTTAATCATTCTTACAGTCCAAGCACAGATGAACAACAGTCACTTTACAACTGCAAAATGAAATGCTTCATGTAGCTGCAGATGTAAGCAAATCTTTAACTTTTAACTGGTAAAATTAGGTGCTCAGTTTACTTTTTTTTTTTTGCCGTGCAGTAAATAAAGGAAAAGAGTCTGCCATAAACATCAGTAGATTTCACCACTTGGTCTTATGCTCCCTCTGGGTGCAGTGAATACCAAGTCTTTGCAGAAGAGTTTAGATCTCCATCTCCACTGATGGGCCTCAGATTGCCATGTAGTGAGGCTGCAGAGGTACTGCCAGTTGGTTAGATTTAATAAAATATCTTTTTTTTGTGGGTAATTTACAAATCTAGTTACTTTTTAGATATCCTCAAGAATTCACATAAATAAAAAAAAAAACTATTATATAACAAACTAAAATCTAACTCTTCTTTGTCGGCTGTAAAAACACACACTCATGCACATACACACACACACATGGAGGCCCTACATAACTGTGTATCTTTGAGTGCGGTGACCCATTTATTCACAGTAGGTGCACTTGCTCACCGTAGCACAGGTAGAAAAAACAGCTTAGTCTGTATCATCACAGGTAAGTTTCCATTCATCAATTTCAGTTCATCAGAGGTAATGCTGCCAAGCTAACAAGCTGCCACACTGACATGGTCAAAAAACTGTTTGCTTCCCCTTCACACACCTGCAGCTCCTTACCTGGGGCCTCATGTACAAAGACTTGCGTGGATTTCCTACTGAAACATGGCGTACACTTAAATCCAGAAAACGTCATACGCACAAAAATATCCAGATGTATGAATCTGTGCGTACACATGAATCCAAGCACATTTCCTTTGTACGTCCCAATCAACGTGGAATTGAGCGCACATGTTGGAGTACCCGGCCCCTCCCTGTCCACGCCCCCATTTAAATATGCAAATCATATTTAAATGGGTCCTGCACCTGAGATTCCCCTCTCTGCACAATCAGAAAACTAAAACAAAAGAATGAATAAGACGGGAAAAAAAGAAAATCTTCACAGAATGCGAATTGGAAACACTACTCACTTAAGTGGAGGCGCGCAAAGATGTCCTTTTTGGTACACTGTCCTCTGGCATCAATACAAAATGCAAGAGGAGTGAGTGGGAGAGTGTGTGTGAGGCTGTCAATGCTGTGGGGTCAGAAAAGCGTACACACACAGAATTAAAAAAGAAGTGGTCCGACATTAAGGTGGATGTGAAGCGGAGGACGACTGCCCACCGCCAAAGTGTGGCCAAAACAGGCGGGGGGACAGGAGAGGAGGAGCTCACTTGTTTGAACAGAGAGTCGCCTGGGGTCAATTGAAAGCAGACAATTAATTATGTGAACTGGATTTACAGTTGTTAATTTTATACATCACTTACACGGATCACACACTATTGTTGTAAATGAATGCAGAAGTGCGCCGGGGAAAAGGTGAGGCTGATTAGGAAATGTCGCACTTTACACACGGGTTTATTGACATGAGTACTTTACACACATGGGCTTGTTCGAAAGCTCTGAAGCTGTAGTTTAACCAGCAAAAAACAACAAGTCACTAACTTTAACCACTGACTAGTACTGATGCTGTGAAGGCAGGATAATATTTGGGGGCGCACATGCTCTGTGCGCATCAGGGGGATTAATATTAGGACAATTAAACGAATAAATTATTTACTCACCAAGAAGCCTCCCATCGCGCACAGTGCCAGCTTGTAGTCTGTTCCCAACCATGCTGTTACTCAGAATGTAGGCTATGAATCGTGCGTTGAACCAGGCCACCTCACCACAATGTTGGTTAATTGCATTTGCGCATCACATATGATCTGTACATTGATCAAATGAAAATGCTTCCTGTTGACAAAAACAAATTCATCCTGCGATGGCGCTTTTATAATGTGTGTGCAGTCGATAGCTCCGATAACATTAGGAAAACCGGCTCTCGCTGCAAATTGCGCTTTAATGTTGTAATTTGATATACCTGGCTGACATGCGGATAATTCCATCCCAAACAGCTGGCATGACTCGCTGCTGGAATGCCTGTGTTGATAGGAGTCCCGGTGTGGTCAGCACCTGTATGGATACAGGCAGCGCATGGCTCCTTGCCGTATTGCGCTCCAAGGTCGGCCGCAGCTCTGCGCACAGTTCCAGGAGGACTGCCCTCGGGAACCAACGCGGTAAATACTGCTAAAACAGCCATTGTTGTTAACGGTATTTTTGGCACCACTTTGCGCATGCTGTTATATCCACTCATCTAATTACAAACACGTGGGTATGTTAATTGTTCATCAGTGTTAATTGTTCATGTGTCTCTGATGTGCACATCACTCTTGAGGACAAATTGTTTTCACATTTATTTATTATAACAGTTTCCCAGCCGTCTGTCCTGGAAGAGGGATCCCTCCTCAGTTGCTCTTCCTGAGGTCTCTACCATTTTTTCTCCCCCGTTAAAGGGTTTTTTTGGTGGAGTTTTTCCTTATCCGCTGTGAGGGTCCTAAGGACAGAGGGATGTCGTATGCTGTAAAGCCCTGTGAGGCAAATTGTGATTTGTGACATTGGGCTTTATAAATAAAATTGATTGATTGATTGATTGATTGATAGGAATCCATAATCCAAAACTCCTTTATGGGTCAGAGGTCACCAGTAATATGTGTGTAATTACAACTCATGTTGCAGCTTCTTGCAGAAGACAAAGTTTGGTCACTGGTCTGTCCAGTATGCTGGTTTTGGTTTGCACTCGTGCAGAATGCACCAGTCCTTTCCTGTCTGGATAAGTCTGTAGAACTCTTCCGGGTATCCAGGAACTGAAGAGGGCTGTAGGATCTGCAATAAGCACAATGTCTCCAGGCAAGACCAGGGATAAGACTTCCATCTTTAACCCTATGGGCCCGAACGACGCATAGTGCGTCCAAATTCACACCTGTTCTTCTCTGTTGATTTTCTCCGCGACCGTGCATCATAGTGAGAAGCCATGCATATCACGTGAAGTTACACTAAAATTATGTATGACACAGCTTTCATACAGCTTTGCACACACATTACTCTTGGATGGATTACTCACGAATGCAGGGTTGCAGGAGCAGAGCTTTCCAGTGATACCACACACATCATTGTGCTGTCATCCCATCATGCTATAAATCCAGATTAATTGTCTACAAAATAAAAAGTTGACGAATTTCTTTACAATCCATTATACAGATCTTGTTATCAGTCACTGCGTATAATGAGGAATATCGTATCTTACCACATCTTAGGCTTGCTTGTGTCTCTCCCTTTCTATCCACATTTGTAGTCCAGCTTTCAAGATGCAAATATCTCCATATTGTCCAGTTGACACTCCATCAAACTTTGTATGACAAGACCAGCCACTTTTGCACACCCAGACAACTGTAGCCTAATTATGCATGCATGACAGGCAGTGCTTAATTTGTAAAATTAGAAGTAGGGGAACACTTTGGGCCTCTGAGAGAGCAGTGTTCCCCCACTCCCAAAGCACCCGAGCCACCTCACTGCGCAACTCCAAATGGAATGGTTGTGACATCTAGTGTTGTCACGGTACTAAAATTGGGACCCACGGTACAATACCAGTGAAAGTATCACGGTTCTGAGTAGTATCACGATACCACATCAAAAAAGAGGCAGATGTGCCTTTTGTCATTTATAAAAAGATAAATCACTTTTCTATAATACATCAATGATTGCAAAGGAATAAATTACTTATTGACTAATTCATACTTCAAAAACAGCATCAATAAGTGATTAACATAGGGGGGATCAAAATAAAATAAATAAATAAAATACAAATCAACCAGCCACCCTCCTCCCCTGACAAGTAAAGAACAGTCCCTCCATAAGTAAAGAACAGTCCCTTAAGTGCACATTCATAATACCTCATGTCTGCATGTAATACACGACTTGGTGAGAGCAATGAAAACATCGGACCTATTTCGGCGCATATTTCAGCACCACGGACAGCAAGCGGACGTTTAATTATCATTAGTCATGTGTTTAACTTCACAGAAAATAAAGAAAATAAATTAATTACAAGCTCATTTCTAGAAGATAACCAAGGGATCCGGTGTATGAAACACAGTAAAACAAAAGCCAATTTGGTACAATACTGTATAGGCGAATATATTGGAGTGTCTCCAGAGACTGAAAATACAAGCTTAACATGCCGACATGAAGAAAAAAACCCACATACAATCAGACAGGCTTCAAGACATCATTTAGACAGGCTGTCTTCAGCAGCAGAGCAAAATGCTTTTACAACACCCAGATAACTCACATAACTCATAACTCGCGGAGGAGCGAAGTGGCAAACAATTTGATTCAATAACACTCGTATTCGGGGCAGCACGGTGGTGTGGTGGTTAGCACTGTCGCCTGACAGCAAGAGGGTTCCCGGTTCGAACCCGGGTGTGGAAGCCCTTCTGTGCGGAGTTTGCATGTTCTCCCCGTGTCAGCGTGGGTTCTTTTCGGGCACTCCGGCTTCCTCCCACAGTCCAAAGACATGCAGATTGGGGACTAGGTTAATTGATAACTCTAAATTGTCCGTAAGTGTGAATGTGAGCGGTGTGAATGTGAGCGTGAGTGGTTGTCTGTTTCTGTGTGACAGCCCTGCGATAGTCTGGCGACCTGTCCAGGGTGTACCCTGCCTCTCGCCCGATGTCAGCTGGGATAGGCTCCAGCCCCCCCGCGACCCTCAAGAGGATGAAGCATCATGTGGTATAACGCTGCGTCGTTGGGAGCGCTTGTTTTCATGCAGATGATGTCCCGACTCCCGGCACGGGCAGGGCGGCAGAATTGCTGTCATTAAAAAATTAGATCGCATATGCATATGAATCGAGATCACAATTTTATTACAATTAATCGTGCAGCCCTAGTGCCATGACATCACTTGTCCTCTACTCCAATACACTAACCTGGAAGCTGACGCGACGGATTTCCAAAATGACCAAAACACTTTTTCAGACGGAAACTAGGTGTAGAATCGGAATTCCTCATGTTCAGTGTACAGGACAGATCCCTCGGTTGAATTTCCAAACTCCTGATCTTAGCTTCCAGTTGCCTGATGGTTTCGGCAGCAGCAGCAGCATACACTTCACCAGCGGAGTTGCGGGCGTAGCTGTGATCTGTGGCGGGCTCTTGATCGTCAGCAGTAGGCTGTTCGTTCTCTTCCACCGCAGCTGAGTCGCTAGCACAAGCCTGCGCCTCCATTACTCCACAGCGTGCATTAACTCGTTCGAAAACTGACTGCCGAAGTGATCAATTGTCCCCCCAGCTATTCCAGGGAAACCGGCTTGGTGTAGCACCGGTTTTAAGTCTCTTGCGCCCACTTTTCGAGACGTATATGCTCTCCTCGTCAAAGTGCAAACTGCAGACAAACGTGCTACCCCAGAGAATATTAAATGAAGGCCCTTCATCCCTCCTTATCAACCTCGCCTAACCGCTCGGCTATTTTTAACGTTCCGGAAGCAGGAAGTGTGACATAGGCCTATTAAGCCATATTTAATGTGAGTTTTGAATCAACTATATAGATAAAGTTTGATTTGAACTAAACTTTACAGAACTTAACACAGTCCTCCGCCACTGACTAGTGTTATGGAGGTGTGACTGCAGAGTGACACAGACACACCACCACAGAAATAAAAATAACGTGCAGATTTTTTTCTTCCCACAGCTAATCGATTAATTAAAGATTATGTGCAACTTTAGTCGACCAAGATTTTCTTTGGTTGTCTACAGCCCTAATGTGAGGGAGAGACAATGATTGTTGTGGACAGAAAAGAACAGAGCTTTAGTTATATTACCAAGAACACAGTGAATTAGATTTTTTAAATACATGTTTTGTTTCCTTCTGTCTGCAATAATTAAGTTGACCTGTTTAAGAAGACTGAATACACTGAATTTAAGTTGGAAAGCAACGACTGATTTCCGATTGGTGGTGGTGATGGGACGTGGCTGCAAGTCACTCATCAGGATGAGGGCATCTACCATTGTGCAGACGTTGGAAATAAATCGAACAACCTTTGTGCCCCATCAGTTTTCAACAGGTTCTCAGGAACTCTAATATCCATTGATTCAGTGAAACTTGGCTAAATTCTGGACAGCATCATTCATCCAGGACACTCTTTTTCTATATGCCGGGGGGACTCGAGAGAGGAGAGGAGACCTGTGCTATACAGTGAATAAGGACTGGTGTGACAGTAGGAATGTGACCTGCTGTGACGCTGGCTGCAGAGTGGCTCTGCTGTTTTTAGGAGGAGAGATCATGCTGCTGACTTGTTAAGGTTGGGATGTGTGGACAGTTAAATCATTCAACAACCAGAATCCATGGATTATAGCACCATCCAGAAACATGGACAATTATAAAGCAGCAGCCAACAATGTAAGAAGACACAATAAAGGACTAAAATACAGTGCACAAGTTAAAGGAGTTGATGGGATCACATTTCACTGGAGTTGTACCATGTATAATTCCATGTGACAAATCAATGATCGATTAATTGACATACTGTACCATGAAACAATAAACATTTTGAAATATTCCAAGATTTCATATGGGGCTGGGCGATATGGCCTATAAAAAAAAATCTCAGATTTTTTCACAAAAAATCTGATTCACGATTTAAATCGATTTTTTCCCCTCCTAGTTAAAAAAAAAAATATATTTGCGGCCTGGTAGCACATACCTGGGGTCCAAAGCTTTCAGCATGAGAATAAACCCCAGCTTTTCCATGGTAGCCTATATACGGGCACCATATCTCTTGCAATATACATTGCGACTGCATCTGTGATCGCTTTCCGCCGGACCCCTTTCTTATCATACGGCAGTGTTTCCCCTACCATCATATTGGATCACAACAGAAGTCATTTAAGGTTACCTTTCCTATAGAACAGGTCTATACCTTGTCCTTTTATTAAACAAACTAAATAGCCTTATGTTACAGGCTGAGCCTGATGTGTGTGGCTTGTGTGTGTGTGTGTGTGGGTGTGTGTGTGTGTGTGTGTGTGTGTGTGTGGAGCTGTGTATGTGTGTAGTTGTTGTAGGAGGTATGAGACGTTAGTGCATTGGGTGTGGTGTGTGACGTCAGACGGATGCGCCCCATGAAGAAAGTGAGGCATGTGCTCTGTTGTTTACATCGAGCAGCCACAGTGAAGAAGCCTACGCAGTTCTGCATGCTGTTTTTGAGTTATTTCCCTCTATGTAAAAGTCAGACACTGATGAGAGAGGCTGTGCATAATCCCTGCAGTGCTGAAAATAAAGTGCCGTTCTTTAACGCAGACAAAGTCCCGTTGTTTATGTGTTGTTGCCACAACGAGCTAACACAAGCTAAAGGAGCTAATGGTCTTCGGAGGTCCCTTTACTACGGTTCGGGGGTCTGCCAGCTTGGCATTGGTAACACTTATTCATCTTATTTACACAACGACATGTCATTTATGTCCCTACATGGTGCGCGTCTAAAATCCTCCTCTGCTCTCTGTGTCGCGCACAGCGGAGTTGGGCCCTGATGCGCGCGCACACACACACACACACACACACACAGACACAGGTGAGCACAGACACAGACACAGACACAAGTGAGCACGCAGACACATACACAGGTGAGCACACAAAAGCGCTGAAGAACTCGTTCCCTTTCTTGAGAAGGAGTTCTTCCCCGCTCGCTGCCATGTTGTTTGTGTATCAAGCGCGCGGGGGGGAGGGGTGAGCCCACTCTCTGAACTACCGGAGCCCAGTGTGGAGCGCCGGTGGCGGATTTTAAAAAGAAACTCGATTTTCATTAAAACAAATCGGCCTAAACTGCAAATTCGAATTAATCGATAAAATTGATTTATCACCCAGCCCTAATTTCATATAACTTTTAGGGTGCATTCACACCAAATCAGGCATTGCGGTGATTAACTGCAGTGTTATGCGGCGGTGTGGAAGTGTCATTTACATGGCTCATTTGTGGGGGAGTGGACAATGGAGACCAACTATAGCAGGCCAATTTCCTTATCTCAGTTAGTGACTATCGGTCTTGGGTAAGTTCGTTTATATACACAAACAAAGCCAGTGCTCTCCTTTGTATCTACAATCTGTGAATACATACTTTATTCCTTTTACTTACTATAAAATTTACTGATAGAAAGAAACCGGATTACTTGCTACTAATGACTGTGGGCCTCTTAGGGTCTGATTACCAGTTCTGTGTTTCCACACTACTGCATCAGGTTGGATTGGCTGGATCAAAAGTTGATTCTGTATCAACTTATTATCGCAGTCAACTGTGGGGTTTTTTGCATCCCCTGTGACCCCACTGCTGCAGCCTAAATGCACTACCCTCATTAAAATGAATGGGAGGACTGGCATTTTTGCCTGATTTGGTACAACTTTGGTGCAGCTTTATCCCATGGTTCTGTAGCTATCACTTTAACCAGTCGTTCAAAGCACTTCATCATTACAGATGAGAGCCACTGGGTGGTCATCATTCAGGCAGATGGGTTTTGTTTTCTTGGGCACAGGAATGATGGTGGACTTGAAGCATGACGGTATGACAGACAGTTGAATATCGTTGTGAACACCGACGCTAGTTAGTCAGCACATAGTTTAAGGACACACCCACTAATACTAGGGATGCACGATAACTATCGGTACCGACAATTATCGGCCCTATATTGGTAAAAATGACGTCACACAGATAAGTCCAATAATGAAATTTTTTGCCGATAACTAGATCCAATTATAAATAGCCAACAGAGGACCCCGGAGTTTGCCAGCTTCTCCATCATTTGGAGCTGCGATTCAAACTTCCAAGCCGCCGCTACTTTTCAGAAACATGCTTGCCTGAACTATATAATGTACTCACAACACACATTCAAACACTCATCCACAACAATGTACAGGACATAAGTCTAACCACCGACATTTGGACAAGTGACATAAATCCAGTCAGCATGTTAAGTTTGACAGCGCAGTGGCTGAACGGAGATTATAACATGATCAAAACAACACTGCATTCACAGGAGTTTTCTGGGTGACACACAGCAGCAGCGATCTGCGAGGCATTTGAGGCTATGTTTCGACAATGGAATATATCCAAGAAGATGGTGCACGCTGTCCTGAGGGACAATGGACGAAACATCGTCAAGGCTATGGACGATTGTGGACTTGCACATCTGGACTGTATGGCGCACACATTACAACTCGCCGTACACAAAGCTTTGATAAGCCAAAAGAGTGTAAGTGACTATGTTTCAATTGGGCGGAAAATAGTAGGTCATTTCAAGCACTCTCAGCTAGCTACTAGGGTTGTCATGAGAACCGATACTTCGGTACCAAGCGATGCCAACACGCAAAAAATACGTTGGTACCTGTTTTTTTTCCCGGTACCGTAAGTACCGGATACAACTTTGCCCTCAGCAGGCTGTGTCGATTCCTGTCGGAACTGACAGGGGCAGTATACATGCGTCGGTCTGTGCCGAGGACGAGCGCTGTAGATGAACACCTGTTCTCCAACGTCTTTGATAGAAACAATGGCTTCTACAAGTGCTAGAGCTTAGATCGGGCCCAAAAAAATCCTGCCCGACCCCAACGAGCCCGTGCATGTTCTGTCCAAGCCCAGCCCGTCCCTTTAACTGAAATTATGAGCCCGAGCCCGGTTTAAACCCAACTTTTTTTAAGGATACAAACATGGACATTGAAGGCTGACTCTCGTCCTTCTTTCCATGGCAAGCCTTCGTCATGCGCCTCTTAGGTGTCAAGGTCCCCGTCTTTTTGCTGTCACATACCAGCATCGCGCTGCACTTGGTACACTCAACAAAGCAGACACACATGTTGTCACCGTCGATCACTCACACGTGCACATGGAAATTCACTGGTATTGGTATCTACTGCTGAAATTCTGGTATCGTGACAAGCCTACTAGCTACCTCCCGTCTGGCGGAGTTACAGACAAGACTGGGTATGAAACCTGCACGGCTCCAACAAGACGTGCCAACACAATGGAATAGTAGGTTTTATATGCTGCGGTGTCTGCTGCAGCAAAAGCAAGCACTTGCAGCTTATGGAGCAGAATATGAATTGCCTGCAATTCTGAGCGCAAACCAGTGAACCCTAATTGAAAACATGTTATCCATTCCCGATCCGTGTGAACAGCTGACCAAAGATATAAGCAAAGCTACAGCCACAGCTGCACACATGATCCCCACTATCCAAGCGTTAAAGCGGCTGTTAAACAAGACCGCTCCAACAGACCACAGAGTGAAAACTTCAAAGAGCACCCTGTTAGAGGCAGTTGAAAATCGTTTTGGTCACATCGATGCAGAGCTCCTGTATTATCTCGCAACAATCTTGGATCCCAGATATAAGGACTGTTACTTCACCCCTGCATCCAAACGAGAAGCAAGGAAACGGCTACAGGAGAAGATGTAGAGCAGGCAGGAGGACCATGACGTACAGGCTAAGAGACTTTAAATATTTTGTCTGTCTAAAAAGTTGGGCCATTTATTAAATTTTGTGGGTGGTAAAAAAAAAGAATGTAAATGTAATGTGCATTACATTGCTGTTAATAATCTGAAATGTGTGTTAGCAATGGAAAATGCATATTAATTGGATAAATGAACTGAATGAAAATAAAATTATTTAATCTTGGGAGAAAGATTTACTCAATCACAGTTGTCATGGACATTCTGATATTGATTTCTTGTGGCATTTATAAACCTTTGACCCTGCTAATTTCTGACACTGGTCAGGTGCTACAGATGAGCCACAGACAAAGAGATCCAGGGCAGACGGGCACAACAATTCTCTGGTGGACATGTATGCTGAAATCCTTGAAGAAAACACTGTTGACAGTGAACAAGAGGGAATCAGCGAAGTGGAGGCAAGTTTTTTTTTTCTAAATGTTGGATGAACAAGCTTTCAATTTGTGATAAAAATCAAAATATAGCACAGAACATCTTAAAGGGCCACTGTGTAAAATGGGTTGAAAACCATTGAAAACAGTGACATCAGTGGTCAAATTCTAGATTGCAGGGCTCACTCGCTCACTCCTCCCGTCGGGTAAATGACGGTGGCCTCGTAGGGACAAAAAGCCTTGCGCAGACACGAGTTTTTCAGGAGTAGGTCTATCTAGCTATGAGGTGAATGTTTATTTAGAAATCTAAACCATGTTACGATATTGTAATGAATTTCTCACGAGCAGGAGACCAGAGTAGCGTTCGGGAAAAAGGCCAGTTTATTTAAGCACTCCAAAAACTCCGGTAACACTCCAGGGGGTAAAAAGTCTCCGTCCCAAACTCTGACTCTTCTAGCATAACACACACACTCCATACACACATTCTCGTTTACCGTACCAAGCAGGTACCCCCTCCCCTCTCTGCTCCACCAATCTCCAGCCCGCACACTGACTGACAGCGTAGCCTGTAAACAGAGCTCAGCTGTTTATTTAGCCTAGCAATATCTCCGGACTATAGTAGCTGCAATGGACAACTTTGAACGCGATTTTGAAGAGTTTCTTGTAGCGGACACAGACCCAGAGTCATACCTGTTTGAGCCGGAGCATACAGATGAGGAACTTGAATGCTGAGCGGGCAAGAAGAGAGGCTGAATCCTCCGCTCCCATTTTGCTGCACAGAATGGGATTCGGTGCTACCATCATTGGGGAGATATATCATCAGGAGGAAAAGCGCCGCAGAGAGTGCATCACAAGGAGTGAAGTTGCATCTTCTTTTCCTCACAGATGACAGTTCGGGTTCATTCTCTCCTGTTGCGTGGTAAGTGTGGTCCATTCGCAAACTTTATAACTAAAAACACTTTTCACTACTCTCTATCGACGAACTACTAACACGCTCTGCTGTTTCCTCCTCCTTCTTCCTTCCTTCCACTGTCTTCGTTGGTTTATTTATACACGCGAAACACGTTCTCTGGCTGGCTGGATTGTCCGCTCGGGCTGCCTTACGTACATGGCGCCGCAAGATGGCGACCCCTCTAAAGCAAGGCCCTTGCTATACATATATATATATATATATATATATATATATATATATATATATATATATATATATATAAACATATATATATAAACATATACAGTGCCCTCCAAAAGTATTGGAACAGTGAGGCCAATTCCTTTATTTTTGTTGTAGACTGAAAATATTTGGGTTTGACATCAAAAGATGAATATGGGACAAGAGATCAACATTTCAGCTTTCATTTCCAGGTATTTACATCTGGATCTGATACACAACTTAGAAGATAGCACCTTTTGTTTGAACCCACCCATTTTTCATGAGAGCAAAAGTACTGGAACATGTGACTGACAGGTGTGTTTTGTTGCCCAGGTGTCTCCCAATTACATTGATTATTCAAACAATAAATAGCACTGGATGTCTGAGCTCAGTTTCAGATTGGGTACGATAGGTTTTGCCTGTGCAGACTGCATTTAGAGGTGGAACCAACATGAAAACCAGAGAGCTGTCTATGGGTGAAAAAGAAGCAATTGTGAATCTGAGAGAAGATGGACAATCAATCAGAGCCATTGCACAAACATTGGCCATAGCAAGTACAACCATTTGGAATGTCCTGAAGAAGTAAGAAACCACTGGTGTACTAAGCAACAGACGTCGAACAGGTAGACCAAGGAAGACATCAGCAGTTGATGACAGAAACATTGTGAGAGCTGTAAAGAAAGACCCTAAAACAACTGTTAGTGACATCAGCAACAACCTCCAGAGGGCAGGAGTGAAGGTATCACAATCTACTGTTCGCAGAAGACTTCATGAACAAAAGTACAGAGGCTACACCAGAAGATGCAAACCACTCATTAGCAAGAAGAATAGGAAGGCCAGGCTGGAATTTGCCAAAAGGTACAGAGATGAGCCTCAAAAATTCTGGGAAAAAGTTTTATGGACTGAAGATTAACTTTTTCCAAAGTGATGGAAAGGCGAAAGTTTGGAGAAAGAAAGGATCTGCTCATGATCCCAAACATACAAGCTCATCTGTGAAACACGGTGGAGGTAATGTCATGGCTTGGGTTTGCATGGCTTCTTCTGGGACGGACAGTGATGCACTTGTTGAGTTGCTACATGCACTTTTTTCAGAGTTTTCATGCACACATTTTTTTTCAGAGTTTTCATTCTGACAGTCTTGTGTATGGGCAGTGATGCACTTTATTTTTGCAGAGTTTTCATTCTGTAAATTTTATTTATGTATGGACAGTGATGCACTTTATTTTTGCACTTTAGTTTTTGTTCTGTAAAATTTTTTTTGACTGATGCAGCTGAGTGAAGCAAAAATAAATGTTTTTTTTCAGTCATAACTTTTCTTGTTTTTGTTGTGATTACAACACTAGTGATGTCTGTTACATTATTTTGAGAAGTCAGAAGCAGAGTTTTTATGTTAAATTTATCTTTACTCACTACACCTTTGCCTTTCTTTAAATCAGGTGTGTATATAAACTATTAAAAATGTTATCGGTTATGGGCATCGGTTATGAGAAGCAGGAAGTTATCGGTTATCGGTATTGGTGGGGAAAAAAAAGTTATCATGCATCCCTAACTAATACCATTTGGTCCTGCTGCTTTCATGGTGTTCACACATTTGAAAGCCCTCCAAACATCATGCTCAGAAGGGAGATAGTTGCTTCTGTAGTAGTGTTGCACAGTCTACTGGTACCAACGGTAGACTGTGGTACTAAAACACCACAGTACATATGATACCATAAGGTTGGAGTACCGTAGTACCACGGTACCTCACGGTACCACTACTGTGGGATAAGTTCAAAGTCCAATCGCAAGAGGGTGAGTGTCCATGCACCATTCCAATAACGGCGGCCTCGCATTTGAGACTAAAAATAGTTTTGTGCGAGCAAAAGACATCATTCAGGAGCACGCTGTGCGAGGACAGATTTCAACCAGCAGCAGAAATGAAAGGCGAATCCTGCCGGTTGTGAGTTGAATGGGGGTCACACACAGGAATACGGTGGAGCACTATGGCCCCCGCAAGATGGCAGTTTACCAGCGACTGAGAAGCCTGGCTCCAGGTCCAATAATTTCCTCTTCGTTGGTGTCATGACTGCCCAGAAGTACCTGAACAGATGAGCCGTGGCGGCACACAGGTATGTGACATGTCAGAGGAGAAACGAGATGTTCACATTTCTCTCTTTGTGGCAGGTAACGTTCCACAAACCTCACCGCACTGAAGGGACTGTTCTTAACTTATCAGAGGAGGCTGGTTGATTTTTATTTTATTTATTTATTTTATTTTGATCCCCCCTATGTTAATCACTTATTGATGCTGTTTTTGAAGTATGAATAAGTCAATAAGTAATTTATTCCATTGAAAAATCATTGATGTTTTATAGATTTATCTTGTTACAAATGACAAAGGGACATCTGCCTAATTTTTGCTGTGGTATCGTGATACTACTCAGAACCGTTATACTTTCACTGGTATCATACCGTGGGTCCCAATTTTGGTACCGTGACAACACTATTCTGTAGCTTTACAGATGACATCCACCACAGACTCGGTGAGTTCATGGATGGCATCAGTGACATTGATGGTGGTGTCCTGGAACTTGCTCCACATTGTATTATGTAGTGCAGACTGCAGGGCAGCTTCTGATTGGCCTGACCATTTAAGACCTCTCACGTCACTGGCAGCATGTGCTGTAGTATACGAATGCATACTTTGATCTCAACAGGATGGCTACATGGTCGATTCTGCTCTGTAGCCGCTTCTGAATGGCATACAACAGTGGTCCAGTGTCCGTATTCCCCTTCTGGTGCAGTCAATATGTTAATGAAGGTCAGGCATAACCTTCTTAAGGCTCACCTAACTGAAGTCTTCAGCAACAATGAGTTGAGAGATCCAACAGGGCAGCCTCTGTCTTCGCTTGTGGTGGAATGTAGATCGCCACAATAATTAGTGCTGCACGATTAATCTAATCGCAATCGCAATGTCAGGCTGTGCGATTACATAACCACATAAAAGGCTGCGATTTGATGTAAATAAATGTTAAACGTGTGTGCCTGTGGACGTGACTACCTCTCCTGTAGTGTGTGGAGTTTGTTGACATTACACACACAAGGTATCCAGGGGTCCATTTCAGAAAGGAGGTTCAACAAACTCTGAGCCTAACCCTGAACTCTGAGTTGAGTAACTCTGAGATGGGAAACTCTTGGTTACAGGTTTCAGAACAGGTGATTTCAATCGGTTCAATCAACACAGTTTGTTCACTCTGAGTTAAAGGACAACTTCGGTATTTTTCAACCTGGGCCCTATTTCCCCATGTGTATGTGTGCATACGATTCATGGGTACCACTCGTTCTAAAATTGGCTCAGTATTGAGGCGCGAAACGAGCTAAAACGGTAATGGGGGCAAATGCATCCCGTATAAAAGTGCTTTTTTTCGCCACTGACCAGTTCAGATCGCCAGTGCTATCTCTGTAGATAGCATATTGTAGCGGCCCTGGGGCAGTGGTGAGTGTGAATGAGTGGAGTCAGCTGTCAGTCAGTGTTGGAGCAGAGAGGTCGCCGCAGGGTACTGTAAGTGAGTATGTGTGTGTGAAGTGTGTGTTACGCTAGAAGAGTCAGAGGACGGAGTCTTTTACATGCTACCCCCTGGAGTGTTACTGGAGTTTTTGGAGTGCTCAAATAAACGGGCCTTTTTCCCGAATGCAAGAACAGGATGTCACACAACACCCCGTAAGTTACAGCTTTCATAGGCTGCCTTTGTCGGACGGCGAGATGCTGAAGTTGTGGCTAGTTGTGCTACAAATGGATGCTAACATTCCTCTCCAGACACTGCGCCTTGCAGACCATCGGGTCTGCAGTGCTCACTTCTCCCAAGATGACTACTGCCAGCCGAAGAAGAGAAGACATCCAATCCCGAAACACCTCTTCCTCAAGAAAACGTCTGTCCCACGAGTAGAGAGAGCTACAGACACAGTGGAGCAAAGCTCGTGACGTCTCACAGCCCAGAGGTAAGGGAAAGGCTAAGTTAGTATGCTATTTACAGACATAGCACTGGCGATCTGAACCGGTCAGTGGCGAAAAAACACACACTTCATACACACATACTCACTTACAGTACCAAGCAGAGACACACTCCCCCGCTCTGCTCCAACACTGACTGACAGCTGACTCCACTCATTCACACTCACCACTGCCCCAGGGCCGCTACAATATGCTATCTACAGAGATAGCACTGGCGATCTGAACCGGTCAGTGGCGAAAAAAAGCACTTTTATACAGGACGCATTTGCCCCCATTACCGTTTTAGCTCATTTCGCGCCTCAATACTGAACCAATTTTAGAACGAGTGGTACCCATGAATCATTCACACACATACACATGGGGAGATAGAGCCCAGGTTGAAAAATACCGAAGTTGTACTTTAAGTGCGTGCATCACAACTTTAAAAAGCCATCATCAATGGAGCCCCGATACCACGATTCACCATGGCAACAAGCTACAAGAAAAGGTCTGCATTTTTTACTCCAACTCCAGAGGAGTAAAAAATGCAGACCTTTTCTTGTAATGTGCTCATACAGCGAATTTGAAGCTGTTTTCAGGAAGAAGAGTAACACGGCTGCAGCAGCGAAGGAACAGGAGTCGGCGTGGGAGAAAATTACTGCTCGAGTCAATGCGAAAGTTTAAATTTCAGATTCATTTATTAATCCCCGGGGGAAAATTGTTTTTGTTCCAATGCTCCGTGCAAAGTAGAAATAGAAACACAGCATGAATGGAAACAAGAGCTAAAGATGAAGATATAAATAAGATACTAAAATAGACAATGAAATAAATAAAATAAAATATTAAAGTAGACATTAAAATAAAATAAAATAAAATAAAATAAAATATTAAAGTAGACAATAAAATAAAATAAATAATGAAATAGTAAAGCAGACAATCTGAAATATATACAATATACAATGAAATGGTTGTAGCGTTATAAATGAAATAAGAATGAGTAATTATATTGTGTGTTTTGTTTTATAAATAGCCAAATGAGTCCGATCATCAGAGGGAGGAGTTGTACAGTTTAATGGCCACAGGTAAGAATGACTTCCTGTGGCGCTCAGTGGTGCATTTACGAGCAATCAGTCTCTGGCTGAAGGTGCTCCTCAGTTCGACCAGAGCGTTGTGGAGAGGGTGAGAGCCATGCTGAAGTATCGCCCGCACCTTCGACAGCATCCTCCTGTCTGACACTACTGTCAAAGGGTCCAGCTCCACCCCCACAACGTCACTGGACTTTCTGATCAGCTTGTTGAGTCTGTTGGCATCGGCTACTCTCAGTCTGCTGCCCCAGCACACCACAGCAAACAGAATAGCACTGGCCACCACAGACTCATAAAACATCCTCAGCATAGTCCGGCAGATGTTAAAGGAGCTGAGCCTCCTCAGAAAATAGAGGCGGCTCTGTCCCTTCTTGTAAAGGACTTCAGTGTTCTTAGTCCAGTCCAGTTTATTGTCAATGAACACACCCAGATACCTGTAGTGTTCTACGATGTCCACGTTATGCCCCAGGATGGAAACAGGGGTCACTGGTGTCCTCGTTCTCCTCAGATCCACCACCAGCTCTTTTGTCTTTGTTGTGTTGAGCTGCAGGTGGTTCAGCTCACACCATGAGACAAAGTGGGGTGGGTGTGAGGGGCTCACCAAGTTGGATGAGGTGCTATCAGGAGGAGGAGGGGGGGTCAGAAGTGGTGGTGGCTGGAGACAGTCAGCAGGAGAGCCAACAGGGGCCGGGGCAGCAGTGTCAAACCTATTGAAGAACAGATTTAACTCATTGGCCCTAGCCACACTACCATCAGCTCTACTGATAGCTGGTCTGTAACCGGTGATGGTCCTCATACCACTCCAGACCTCCCTCATGTTATTCTGCTGGAGTTTCCTCTCCAGCTTCCTCCTGTAGCCGTCCTTAGCCTCATTGATCTTTGCACTCAGCTCCCTCTGAATGTCCCTCAGCTCCTCCCTGTTGCCACCTCTGAAAGCCCTCTTCTTCTGGTTGAGTACGGCTTTGATGTCCTTTGTTACCTAAGGCTTGTTGTTTGGGTAGCAATGCACAGTCCTTGCTGGGACAATGCTGTCCACACAGAAATTAATGTAGTCTGTAATGCACTCAGTAAGCCCATCAATGTCCTCTCCATGTGGCTCACAGAGTACATTCCAGTCAGTCACCTCAAAACAGCCCTGCAGTGCCTCATAGCAGTCCTCTGACCATGTCCTCACTGTCTTTGTGGTCACAGGCAGCCTCTTCACTAGGGGCACATAGCAGGGGGTGAGAAGCACCAAGTTGTGATCTGATCTACCCAGCGGGGGAAGGGATGTGGAGGTGTATGCGTCCTTTACATTAGCATACAGCAGGTCCAGGCTCTTCTCCTCTCTGGTTTTACAGGTCACATACTGGGTGAATTTCGGGAGTGTCTTTTTAATAGAGACATGGTTGAAGTCACCCGAGATTAAAATGAGAGCACTCGGGTGTGCAGTCTGTAGTCCGGCTATTGTAGAGTGGATGACGTCACATGCCGACGTCGGGTTAGCGGACAGGGGAATATACGCAGCCACTACAATAGCATGTGAGAATTCACGGGGTAAATAGTAAGGACGGAGGCCCACAGCTAACAGTTCAATATCCGGGCTGCAGATGCGGTCTTTGACTGTGATGTGACCAGGATTGCACCACCTGTTGTTCACGTAAACAGCAAGCCCACCTCCTTTACGCTTACCGCTCTTGGTGCAGTCCCTGTCAGCCCGGACAGTGTGGAAACCCATGGTGGAAACATTGTGGTCAGGAACATCCATGTGTAGCCATGACTCTGAGAAAATCATCAGACTACACTCCCGGTATTCCTGGTGACTCCGGGTTAGCGCTGTAAGCTCGTCCATCTTATTCCTCAGTGATCTCATGTTGCCCATGATGATAGATGGGAGACACGGCTTGTATGTCTTCCTCTCCATAAGTTTCCGGTGTTTCGCTCCTTTCCGCCGCCGTAGCGATCTTTTCCCTCTGCATCCCCAGTGTGTTTTCCTCCAAAGTTCAGCAGGGATATCCTCCCTCACCATAGCCAAGCCGGCCGGCTTCAGCTCCATCAGCTGATCCCTGGAGTAAACAATGCGGTGTTGCTGAGCGACGGTCGAGTGGCAGAGTAAAAGGAGCGATTCCACCACAAGCAAAACAACAAAAACTCTCCACACAAGCATGATTAGAGAGAACGTAGCTTAATAAATAACTAAAGTAAAAACAGAACAAGTAAGATAAAGAAGAGAGGAAAAAAGTAGAAAACAAAGTTAAAGTAAGCAGGAGCGACTGGAACAGGCTGCATACACCGCGGCGCATGCGCACTCAGGACTCATACATTTATGCAATCACAATAACATTAGGCTACAGACGCAAACAGGTGGAATGGTATTAAAGCTAAGATTTAGTTCACTTAGATGCAATCCCACCTAATTATTTTTCAAGTGAAAACATGCTTGAAACAAGTGGAAATTGTCCAAAAACAAGTTACTTTAAGGTATGATTTGTTTTGACTAAAAATGAGACATTTTGACTAGAAATAAGACACATATTCTTGGTATGATTTTGAGTTTTTGCAGTGTGATGCAGTCTGACATTTTGAGACAATCTACCTGCATATTAATGCTGTGAATGGACTTCATATGCACATAGTCTCCTTCACTTTGTGAAGGAGCAATGATGGGAATGTGGGTTCCATCAATGCACCCTATCACACCGGGAAATCCTAAAAGAAATTAAAATGACTAATCCCAGTCTGAGAGTGCAGCACCATGTCATTAACTGAATATGATTTATAATCATACATTTTAACTGATTTCTACATCATTCACCTGCAATCCTGTGGAACTCCTCCTTGATGACCCTCACAGGTTTATGTCCAGGGAACACAAAAAAAGAGTTTAATAGACGTTTCAGAGCTAGGGACACTTTTCTCACGGCTCTGCAGACAGTGGCCTTACTGATATTTTCTGCATCTCCGATATTATACAGAAAACTCCTGTTTTTGCCAAAAAAACGAAGAGCAACACAAAGAATCTGGGTAGATGAAAGTGCACGTTCACGGTTGGTGATGTTGGTTATGTCACGACGGATGAGGTTATGGATATAAATGATGGACTGTGATGTGAAACGGTACTGTTAAAAAAGAAAATGTTCTGGAAATGATAAGTCTGTGGATATTCTCATTTATCCAGGTCAATTCCATTCTGGTTTGCCAGTCAATTCCATTCTGGTTTGCCAGTCTGGAAATGATAATACATCAATACGTCAATTCTGGGCCTGTGAATAATCTCCGGACAAATGCGTAACTCCCTCCTCAGTAACACTGCCTCTTCGTCCACAGGGTCCTCCAAGAACAGACATGCCATGGTCGAAAAAAGTAGATTTAGAACTAGAACACACTTTAGGATCCGACTTTACCTTGAGGACAGATGATCTAACAAAACTTGCCTTGAGCTGCTCCCAGGCCCACAGGAGGGTGCTGGCTTGCTGCAGATGCTTTGGTCCTGCTTTTAACCACTCCCAGACAACTTTGGACGGAGTCTGTCCACTGAGAAGTAACACTCCTTTGTTTTCTTTGATTTGCTTACACATTCTTTAAAACCTTTAATGTATTTATTTGTCGTTCTTCCAAAGAGGGAGGGAGGGAGGCCCTCAGAGAACAGACCCACCAGAGCCCCTCCCGTGCTGCCAGGGGGCTGGACAGGGAGCGACCGCAAAAAAGAACATATGTTCAGTAGACTGTCCCTACCTGGTATGTAGTACTCTGTCAGTACTGTGTTTTTGTGTACGTGTTCACAGGTATACTGTGTAAGAACATCTAGGAAATGGGTCCACTCACCATGTCAGGTCTGAGTCTGAACATCAGAGGAAGGGAGTACAGCAGGGCATTCAGGGTGCTGATAACAGAGGAACTCCAAGACTGATGCACCTCCCGGCTCCGTGGGATCCAACAGATGGTGAACTGGGGAACAAGTACACGTCAGAGCCACTCAGAGACATCATCATATTTATTACATCAAATACAGTGTTGTATTTGGATAAATCTGGCTTTAAGATATAATGTTGACAATAGAATTGGGCGGTATCCAAATTTTGTTACCGTTAAACCTTCCCCACATTTTCCAGGGGTATACGGTATTACCGTGACTAATTAAAAATTACTTTAAAAGGCTCAGAAGGAGTCGCCAAAATGTCGGCTTGCGTCTATACCGTTCAGAAACAGAATAGCAAACATTACATAGGCCTAAGAATACTGAAAAATGGGGCGTCGGTGGCTTAGTGGTAGAGCAGGCGCCCCACGTACAAGGCTGTTGCCGCAGCGGCACGGGTTCGACTCCAGCCTGTGGCCCTTTGCTGCATGTCACTCCCTCTCTCTCTCCCCCCTTCACGTTTGTCTGTCCTATCCATTAAAGGCTAAAAATGCCCGAAAAAAATATTTAAAAAAAAGAAAAAAAAAAGAATACTGAAAAATAACAACAAAACATGTATAACATTAACAACTTTTATTAACAAATATTTATAAAAGTGCAAATGCAGCAGTCAACCAAACAGAATGGAATAACAACAAATTGTCTGTGGGCTACAGTCCACTTCCAGTACAGTAATCGACACAAATCATTAAATTAAAACACAGCCCTATAACATCGAATACTTATAGGCTTATCAAATAATAAAAAAGTAACAATACACAACAAAGGCAATAGCGAAAATGTGTGCTATACAGCATATCCTCAGACCGCGACGGGTAAAGTCCGTATTTTTAGAGCCTACCTTTAGTTTGAAGTGTTCACCCTCTCCAAGTCCCAACTGTTTTGTCCATCAGAACAGTCTACTCCTCATTGAAAATGAAATAAAAACAAAATATAATGATAACTATAGCAGCATCCTATGCTTCAAAACTATTCAAGGTTTTTCGCCAGAAAAACCAGCATGTTTACTCTTTCCAGCTGGAGCAGGGCACGTAGTGGATTGACAACTCCCTGAATAACAGGCTCGCGACAACAGGCAGTTATCTCTGCTCCTGCTCGCTCCTGTATGGTGCCGAGCTGACTTGCCACTGCATCGGCTTTTCTTTGAAGGTGACGGCCCAGAGTCATCTGTTTTTTCCAGTGGTTGGGGTTGCGCTTCTCCCTCCTCCACTCTGATGGACACTGGACCTGCTGCTGCTGCTTGCAGAAGTTGTGAAGTGGTGTTTTTTTTTTAGGGACAAACTCGCTTGATGTGTGGCTTGCCATCTTTTCTTCTCTTTCTCGCGTCCGAGCTGTAACGTGACGAGGTCACATCCAAAAACTTTATCAAATGTCCCGACAACAGTTAAGGGCAGTTATAAGAGAAACATTATAGCCTACTATTATTTTTAAATTGTAATAGTATTAAATTGAAAACTCAATCACACATACATAGGTGCTGGACAAGCCCTCGTTATTTACGCATTAAAGAAGCAACAGACAGCATTTTTGCCTATATACAGTACAGGCCAAAAGTTTGGACACACCTTCTCATTCAATGTGTTTTCTTTATTTTCATGACTATTTACATTGTAGAATCTCACTGAAGGCATCAAAACTATGAATGAACACATGTGGAGTTATGTACTTAACAAAAAAAGGTGAAATAACTGAAAACATGTTTTATATTCTAGTTTCTTCAAAATAGCCACCCTTTGCTCTGATTACTGCTTTGCACACTCTTGGCATTCTCTCCATGAGCTTCAAGAGGTAGTCACTTGAAATGGTTTCCACTTCACAGGTGTGCCTTATCAGGGTTAATTAGTGGAATTTCTTGCTTTATCAATGGGGTTGGGACCATCAGTTGTGTTGTGCAGAAGTCAGGTTAATACACAGCCGACAGCCCTATTGGACAACTGTTAAAATTCATATTATGGCAAGAACCAATCAGCTAACTAAAGAAAAACGAGTGGCCATCATTACTTTAAGAAATGAAGGTCAGTCAGTCCGGAAAATTGCAAAAACTTTAAATGTGTCCCCAAGTGGAGTCGCAAAAACCATCAAGCGCTACAACCAAACTGGCACACATGAGGACCGACCCAGGAAAGGAAGACCAAGAGTCACCTCTGCTTCTGAGGATAAGTTCATCCGAGTCACCAGCCTCAGAAATCGCAAGTTAACAGCAGCTCAGATCAGAGACCAGATGAATGCCACACAGAGTTCTAGCAGCAGACCCATCTCTAGAACAACTGTTAAGAGGAGACTGCGCGAATCAGGCCTTCATGGTCAAATAGCTGCTAGGAAACCACTGCTAAGGAGAGGCAACAAGCAGAAGAGATTTGTTTGGGCCAAGAAACACAAGGAATGGACATTAGACCAGTGGAAATCTGTGCTTTGGTCTGATAAGTCCAAATTTGAGATCTTTGGTTCCGACCGCCGTGTCTTTGTGAGACGCAGAAAAGGTGAACGGATGGATTCCACATGCCTGGTTCCCACTGTGAAGCATGGAGGAGGAGGTGTGATGGTGTGGGGGTGTTTTGCTGGTGACACTGTTTGGGATTTATTCAAAATTGAAGGCACACTGAACCAGCATGGCTACCACAGCATCCTGCAGCGACATGCCATCCCATCCGGTTTGCGTTTAGTTGGACGATCATTTATTTTTCAACAGGACAATGACCCCAAACACACCTCCAGGCTGTGTAAGGGCTATTTGACCAAGAAGGAGAGTGATGGAGTGCTGCGGCAGATGACCTGGCCTCCACAGTCACCGGACCTGAACCCAATCCAGATGGTTTGGGGTGAGCTGGACCGCAGAGTGAAGGCAAAGGGGCCAACAAGTGCTAAACACCTCTGGGAACTCCTTCAAGACTGTTGGAAAACCATTTCAGGTGACTACCTCTTGAAGCTCATGGAGAGAATGCCAAGAGTGTGCAAAGCAGTAATCAGAGCAAAGGGTGGCTATTTTGAAGAAACTAGAATATAAAACATGTTTTCAGTTATTTCACCTTTTTTTGTTAAGTACATAACTCCACATGTGTTCATTCATAGTTTTGATGCCTTCAGTGAGAATCTACAATGTAAATAGTCATGAAAATAAAGAAAACGCACTGAATGAGAAGGTGTGTCCAAACTTTTGGCCTGTACTGTATATCATTATGAAAATAATGTGGGTTGCACAGGGTAGTATACACAGTAAAATGAGACTATCAGTGTTTACATAGGTTACTTAGTGACTTTGCAATAAGCTTCTGCCACAGGGGACGAATTTTTGCGGAAAAAATCTGCTTTACGGCAGGAAATGCGTCAAGTATTGCCAAACTGGTTGGTCAGCCAATCAGGGACTGGAGCTGGTCCTTATGAGGAACTGGCCGGGGCATGAGATAGTTGAATCAGGAGCACAATGGCAGACGGACAAAGTTTGGAGATAAGTGAAAAACGGCCTCCCAAAAGAAAACCAGCTAATCTGTCTGAGGAGGCGGGGATGCACAAAAAGGAGAGTGATAAAAGAAGAGGAAAAACAAGAGTAAACCTCAGTCAGGCGTTCAAGAGATGGAGGGGAGCTCCGTGACCAAAGAGGCTTCAAAACCGGTGTCCAGCTAGCTTTCTTTGTAATGGATCAGTAAGTAACACGGCTAAATGTTAGCTAGACCAGAGATAACCAAAAATAACTCTGCTGCGCATCGGGGGTTCCATTCCCCTGTCGGGAGTTATTTTTCAACAGTCACCGGCTCACTATACATAATCCCTTACGTGTCTACTGTTGTTTGAACTGATACTGTACATATTGGTATCATTTACTGGGAGCTGTTTGTACTGGTACTGTGCATTCTGGTATAATTATTTGCATTACTATTTGTTTTTTTCTTCAGATAAATCTGATAATTGTTGCTCGGTCTCTTTACTCATTTATTTAATATAGTGTCCACTATACTAGCTGACGCTAGGTGGCGCCAAGCTAAAAAAAAAATGAATCCTATCTGTTGCCTCTTTAAATAAATTATATTTAATATTATATCAGGCTCCTATAGGCCTATATGCGCAGCAGATTTTTTTTAAATGACAGTAATGAAACTGATACCGTTGCTATTTTTAGATACCGCGGGGTACCTTATTACCATATTATCGCCCAACCCTAGTTGACAGCCTCTTTCCAGCATATACACAGGTCAGTGGTCGATTTTCCAAACGAGTCTATAGTTTTCAATTATACTGCCAAGTAACAATAAAGATTCAGTTCACTTGAATCACAAAAATTATGTTCCAGTGGTATCTAGCCATAAGATCATTTTAATTTCCAACAACAGCTCAATACAGTGGATATGGATGAATTCTTTTTGTGGTTCTCTGGGCATTGAAAACATACATTTGAAAAATAGCAGATGTCTTTCAGTATGATCTACTGACCCCACTTTAACAATGGTAGAAAGTCATGTCACATTTTCAGTTGAGTACTAAATATAAACACTGCTTTCTAACTTCCATATTCACACATGTTCACATACGTATACACACATGAAAAACTTGACTCTGCGAAAAGTTTTCTCCATTGAGGATCCAAGCAACAACTCACTGCTAGAGCACTCTTGTTTTGGTTCTCATTATTCTTCTGTCTGTCTTCGTATTTTTCTCCACTACATGTTTGTGCATAAGATATCATAACCCCAAAAGTCATTAAATTTGGCAGGTAGACTGCAAATTCCACCCACAACTCACACACAAAGAATGACACTAGCTGACCTCAGGGTGGTGATATCACAACCAATTTTACAAGGAAAGTTTGATACGTCAGTCTGTTTGGAAATTCTACATTTTAAAACCTTTGACTTAAAGTTCAATTTTACATAAAAGCTCATAAATCAAAAACAGCTTGACCAGTTGTACTAAAACTTGTGTGCATGTTTGAATGCCATGTCCAAGTTTTGCTAAGCAATCTGCCATATTCTGCCACTAGGGGGTGCCACAAATGTGAAAAGTGTTTATCTTGTTTTTAGTAAGCCTGTAACGATACACATATCGAAACCGAAATCGCAAAACTCTAAGACACGAACCTGTGTCGCCTTTGAAATGGCGGAACCACGACACACCCCTTCCAACTCCCAGAGTTTGTGCCTCCAATCCAGATACAGCCATGAACTCACAGTGCTGCCAAACTTAATAATAATAATAATGATGATGATGATGACGATCATCATCATCATCATCATCATTATTATTATCATCATTATTATTATTATTATTATTATTATTATTATTATTATCATTATTATTAGTAGTAGTAGTAGTAGTAGTATTATCATCTTAAGTTAAAGGGACATTGTGTAACATTTTCAGTTGTTTATTGGCAAAACTTGATGTCTGCATTCATAAATATGTCATCACTGGTGTACTATTACCTCCACCAATAATCTGACTTATTCTCGTAAAAGGAGAATTTCGGATTTGTTTGTACATTGTGCGGGTAAGTCGTCTGTGGGGTTCCATTACGTTTCGCCATCTTGAGAATACACCCGCCAGCAAGGGACATACAGCACCGCCTTCGGCGTTTTCGTTGAGAGCCAGGCCAGCACTGCATGACTGAGGAGCCGAAGGAGAGGAGCAAGAGGCGCTTCGCTACTACCCTGGCAAATTTGAAACAAAGTCCCACTCTTTGAGCATAATGCAGGATCATGCATATGCAGCATCATGGGAGACGGAATCCTTGTTGCCAAGAAAGAGCAAAAGGGAATAGAAAAGGCAGCGTGACCGGCGAATTAAAAAAACGAAGGCCCACATCAGGGTAGCCTTTCCCAGGTAGAGAGAGTTGCTGAGGGAGAATGGTAATGCAATCACAGGCCAGCGCCGCTGTTGGCTGTTAGCCGCTGTTAGCCGCTGTTAGCGGCCAGTCACTAACAGCCTCATCCCTCTCCTCGCATCACTGCACCGCTGTTAGCTGTTAGCCGCTAGCCGCTGTTAGCGCTGGCCTGTGATTGTATTACCTTTCTCCTTCAGCAGCTCTCTCCACCTGGGAAAGGCAACCCCAATGCTGACCCTTGTTTTTTTAATTCGCCGGTCACGCTGCCTTTTTGATTCCCTTTTGCGCTTTCTTGACGACGAGGATTCCGTCTCCTGTGATGCTGCATAATACATGATCCTGCATTATGCTCAAAGAGTGGGACTTTATTATGCGGCAGTAGTGCCGCTGGCCACTAACAGCTGTTAGCGGCGCAGTAATGCGAGGAGAGGGAATGAGGTGTGTGAGGTTGAGCCACTTGTCAGTTGTCAAAGGACAAGACGTGATTGGTTTGTTTCAATTTACATCTGCCCCAACAGTCCTACGTTGTAAACACAGCCAGCATGGCGAGGAGGGGGTTTGTCAACTCGCATTGCGTGTGTCTGTGTAGGAGCCTGAATGAATACTCCATGTAGTATCGGATGACATGGTTCCATCAGTGTTATCATAGCTTTTTGGTACACAGCGGCTACAGTTGTTGCAATACGTGTTTGAAACAGTGAGACGCTAGAGTGCGGCATCTCTTTGAATGCAATATATGATTTCAGCGTTAGATGGGAGAAATTCCTACACACTGTGGCTTTAATTTAAAAAAACGTAAGCCTAGATTGAAGATAAATTTCTTCATCAAGCCTCCTCCAACTGCGTGTCATGTGACTACTTTTTCCGGTGACGGTCATCTGACTGGAGTGAGCAAAACTGTGGCTACCGCTAATGTTAGTTCAACTACGTGAGGAAAGCAGAGCGGAGAAGAGGAGGAAACATGGCTAATAACCCTGAAACTGCAGACCCTCCAAGCTCATTTAGGTAAGCAGTATGGGAGCATTTTGGCTACCCCGTTGAGAACAGAGATGTAAATCGCGTTGACGACAAGACCCAGACTATTTGCCGTAAGTGCTTCAAAAAACTTCCCCAAGTCACGGGCAACACGTTGAACATGTTAATGCACCTTCAAAGACATCATCCTGAAATTAATTTAAGTGGGGCACGGAAGAAAACACAGGCACAGTCTACTCTGCCAAATTTATTTCAAATAAAGTTGCCAGCCAATTCTGACCGGGCTCAAAAATTACGAGGGGCATTGAGATTTTCATGTCGCTGGGCATGAGCCCATTTTCAGTGGTCGAGGATGAGGGGTTTAAGCATTTGATCAGTGTGCTCAAGCCCCGTTACGTACTGCCAAGCCGGGCACATTTCTCCCAAAATGTGCTACCTAAACTCTTTGAGGAAGCAAATGGTAAAGTAAAGGAAGAATTAAATGCTGCTGAATCCATCGCAATCACCACTGATGGATGGACGTCCTGTGCCACACAAAGCTACATGACCGTAACCGCGCACTTTATCATGGAGAATTGGCAAATTGCGAACACCGTCCTCCAAACACGCACTGTGTACGAGAGCCACACAACTGAGAATTTGGCAGAAATACTGGAAGCGGCTGTGACAGAGTGGAAAATCAGCAAGTCAACGCCCCCGTGATCCAGGTTCTTAAACCCCTGAAAACCGTGACGACCATCATGAGCACTGATCAGATTCCAACTGTTTCAATGATCATCCCACTGAAACACAGAATACTGGCCTCCATGAAGCACAGTGACTCTGACTCAGCAGTAGTGAAAGAGGTCAAAACTGCCATTTCAAATGACTTCAAGGACAGGTACCCTGATGCAGATCACACACTGATTCAGTTTCTTCACCTGAGCACTGCACTTGACCCTCGCTTCAAATCCTTCCCTTTCCTGGATGAGAGCAGCAGCAGCAGTGATGCAATCTTCAAGACTCTGACTGACAGTATTCTGGAAGACTGTTCAGAGACTGTTCAGGTAAGTCTATTTGATAGTTGTAATTAGGGGTGACCCTGAATAGTTGATGATTTGGTGATTCGATTCGGAGAAGTCTGATTCAACTGCCAGTCTCGCCGTCGAATCATCGCAAAATGTGGTTATGAAACAAGACCGTACCATTCTGACTATATGGGGGTGCTCACTGCTGCTGAACATCTTGATCTGACATAGAATGTATTTGTTTTCTAGTAATTCATGATCTATAGCCTATTTTGATACAAACATCAACCTATTTTCTGTTAATAAAAAATTGAAAATGACACGTGCGTTTAATCAGCAGGCATAATCATTACTACGAATGAATAAATCACCCAGTTGCTTGATCCAAATAAGCTGAGGTGAGTGAGTGCGCTGTAGGACCATCAGAGCAGCATCGAGGCCTACGGTGATTTACGGTGGCGGAGCACATAAACAAACACTTTGGAGGAGGTATGTGCTCTCAAATCAAACTTTTTTGAAGGATTATTTGTTTACCTGAAATGTCTTTAAACAAATTTCACTGCTGATTGTTTTCTTGATAGACTCTGATTTTTTATTTATTTATTATCACTAGTCTGTCTGACCAGTGCGGCCGGGAGTGCGGCAGGGAGTGGGGATTTCAACACCATGGACAGTGCGCGTAAAAAGACTTGACAAGCGTCTCCTTTTAAATGTGTTTGCTGCTAGCGAAATTATATAATACACTCAGGTCCATAATTATTTGGACAATGATACAGTTGTCATCATTTTGGCTCTGTACACCACCACAATGGGTTTTAAATGAAACAATGAATACCTGCTTAAAGTGCAGACTCTTTCATTTAAGGCTTTTTTCAAAAATGTAGTATGAACCGTGTAGGAATGACAACCATTTCTTCACACAGTCCCCCAACTTTAAGGGCTCATAAGTATTTGGACAAACTAACATAATTATCAATTAAACAGTCAGTTTTAATACTTGGTTGCAAATCCTTTACAGTCAATGACTGCCTCAAGTGTCGGACACATAGGCATCATCAGACGCTGGGTTTCTTCCCTGGTGATGCTCTGCCAGCCCTTTACTGCAGCCGTCTGCACTTCCTGCTTGTGTTTTGGGTGTTTTGTGCTCAGTTTTGGCTTCAGCAAGAGAAATGCATGCTCAATTGGATTCAGGTCAGATGACTTGACCACTGCAGAACATTCCACTTCTTTGCCTTAAAAATGTCTTTGGTCGCTTTTGCAGTATGCTTCAGGTCATTGTCCAACTGCACTGTGAAGCATCGTCTAATGAGTTTTGAAACATTTGGTTGAATCTGAGCAGATAATGTAGCCCCAAACACTTCAGCTTTCATCCTGCTGCTCTTCTCAGCAGTCACATCATCAATAAATACAAGAGAACCAGTTCCACTGGCAGCCATACATGGCCATGACATAACAGTACCTCCACCATGCTTCACTGATGAGGTGGTGTGCTTTGGATCATGAGCAGTTCCTTCCCTTCTTCCTTCTCGTCTTCCCATCATTTTGGTAGTTGATCTTTGTTTTATCTGTCCATAATATGCTGTTCCACAACTGTACAGGCTTTTTAGATGGTTTTTGACAAACTCTAATCTGGCCTTCCATTTTTAAGGCTAACCAATGGTTTGCATCTTGTGATAAACCCTCGGTATTTATTCTAGTGAAGTCTTGTCTTGCTTACAAGAGCAGCAGGACGAAAGCTGAAGTGTTTGGGGCTACATTATCTGCTCAGATTCAACTAAATGCTTCAGAACTCATTGGACGATGCTTCACAGTGCAGTTGGACAATGACCTGAAGCATATTGCAAAAGCAACCAAAGACATTTTTAAGGCAAAGAAGTGGAATGTTCTGCAATGGCCAAGTCATATCATCTGACCTGAATCCAACTGAGCATGCGTTTCTCTTGCTGAAGCCAAAACTGAGGGCAAAACACCCAAAACACAAGCAGGAAGTGCAGACGGCTGCAGTAAAGGGCTGGCAGAGCATCACCAGGGAAGAAACCCAGCATCTGGTGATGTCTATGTGTCCAACACTTGAGGCAGTCATTGACTGTAAACGATTTGCAACCAAGTATTAAAACTGACTGTTTAATGGATGTTTATGTTAGTTTGTCCAAATATTTATGAGCCCTTAAAGTTGGGGGACTGTGTGAAGAAATGGTTGTCATTCCTACACGGTTCATACATACATTTTTGAAAAAAGCCTTAAATGAAAGCTGAGAGTCTGCACTTTAAGCAGGTATTCATTGTTTCATTTAAAACCCATTGTGGTGGTGTACAGAGCCAAAATGATGACAACTGTATCATTGTCCAAATAATTATGGGCCTGACTGTAAATGAAGACAGTGACATATTTTCAATAAAAAAACAATGAATTGAACATTCATTTCAAGCTTTTGTAGTACAACGAATTTCAGAATTGTGCGAGTGCGGCTAAAGAGCGGGCAGCAGTGTTTGATGCAGGAAACTCAATATGGACTTGAAAATCAGTTTCGGAGTGGGGGTGGTTCGGAACGGTGGCATTTCGGAATGGAGGGCTGTCCCCGGCTGGGCAGCGCGTCTGCTCTCATCTACAGCATCATACCTTGATGAAGTGAAAGGAACAAAGATAAAATGATAACCCTTTTACTTTTATTATTATTATCTTATTATGCCAACTAAAGAATTAAATTTGTTTATTTGGGTGTTTTAGCTCTTTTCTCTGGAGCGGAAACTGACGCAAATGAGCTCATTAATCAATAAGGGGGAAAACAACATGATTCGGCTAAAGGAAAAATCTGTCAAATCAGATTCGACTATGAAAATTCTTAGTCGGGGACACCCCTAGTTTTAATCTTAAAGAATTAATTCAAGTGCTGTGTTAATCCAGTTATTTAATTCAGATATTCTGTTATTAAATTCAGCATTAAAAATAGTCAGAAAATAATGCTTAACTGTAAACCTGCTTCACTCATGTTATTTTCCTGGATTTCATATTTTTAAACTTGATTGTAGTAAATTTAATCAAACAATATGTTGCAATTGTGTTATGTATTTGTGTGTTAGGTCCAGACATCCAGGGAGGAGTGATTGTCCTCCTCCAGCCAAAAGAGCACCAATGACTGAACTGTTTGAAGAGTTATTTCCAGTGGACCACTCATCATCATCCAAGCCTTTGTCTCAAGTGGTGGATGAGGAGGTGCAGCATTACAGAGCAGTGCAGAAACTTTACTGCTGTTATGCGCTGTCAGTCATTTCTTTGAACAGCGATTTTTGCCCTCACATTAAAATATCACAAAGCATCAAATCACCCCTAATCTCCATAGACAGATATCTGTATATGTATGCTTTATTGTCATTAGATGAGAGTAGAGATTGAGATTGAGTCACCCCCTGCTCAGAATAAAACCTTTTCATGTCCTCCTTCTTGTGAGTGGAAGTTTGTTTGTTTATAGTTAACAATGTGACTCCTTACACAAGACAGCTGTCAGTTTGTTAGAGCACTTCCACTAAAATGTTTATTGCATATAATGTGGATTTAAGCAATATCACACGAGAGGGAGTGCTGTTGTAATGTGTATCAACACGGCTGTGATACGATTGTACGCACAAGGCCACAGGCCTATCAACAAAGCCAAATGAGGAAGTCCACGTGAGCACATTAATTTATGCTATGGGCTACAAGAACGAGAATTCAATAAAATCATTCACATTACTGACGCCATCTTGGAAAAGTTTGATAAGTGCTTTGTACCACAAAGAATGTCACACATGAGAGGGCCCAGTTCCATCAGAGCTATCAAAGAAACTTCACGCTGGATGTAGCAATACAAATGTTCACACAAGCAGAGAACATTGAGCTCCAAGTTAGCCAGTAGGGAGAGACATCATGCAACATTCAGGAAATAAACCAGAATAAATGAAGTCAGGGAGTGGGACACACAGAACAGGAAAATATGATAGAAAAAAAGGTCAGATCAAAACCAAGCTGGGGAAATAAAAGACTACAAATTTGTGTTGAACTTTTTTTCTCTGCATCAGATGATCCTATGGAGGGGCCCCAACACCTTGTGTAGAGGCTAAGCCAATGCTTTAAGCCACTGAGATGCTCCACCACGGAAGAATTAATTGATGCAGCACTTTACCTGTTGAATGAATTAAAGTCCAAATGATCTTTGCAGTTGAACACTCGGTCCATTTATTCCACGTCCATTGATCTCCAAACCACAGACGATTACCTTCAAAACCGGTTACACCTCACATCTACAGACAGCAGCAACAAGCTGCCTCGGCGTGTGTGCGACCAGGTGAGTGCTAAACAAGTGAGTGAGTGAGTGAGTGAGTGAGTGAGTGAGTGGTCAAAAACTGTTTCAACTTCCTAACCAAAACAACTAAAGTTGTTTGGTAAAAGGACATCAGGTTTCTTAAGGGGCAACTTTAGAGTGTACCTCTCATCCTGTAGCGTTGCAGAGGATTCCATGATTTCCATAAATCTGAGGTCTTCCCTAGTCATCTCTTTGTCCTCTGAAGTCTTTTCATTAAAGTTGTGGTTATACTGCTTGTTCAGCATGACTTCCAAGTTGGATACAGAAATCCTATTCACCACAACAGAAGAAAGCCCCATGTCAACACTGCTGCCATTTCCATTTAAAGGACCATTGATAACCCATCCCAACACTGTTCTTATAGCGTATGGGCCATCTCCACAACTGTTGACAATTTCCCATGGTTCCAATAACCTGGGAGCGTTGGTTCCGATCAACATTGGCCTTTATGCTGGGGATATGGATTTTTGACAGATGAGGCCACCTTTTCACATCTGCGGCAGTAGCAATGTTGTCTGCAGTAACTGACATCTTCTTCTGTGCGAGGACTTCTGGGAGAAGATAAAAGTTGTTTTCCTCAAGACCAGACACCTCCAAACTAGGGATGGGCAGCACAAGCAAAAACACTATTCGAAAATCATGGCAACTACTGTAAAACTCAGAATATAAATCGCACTGGCATATAAGTCGCAGTCTATTTTTTAAGGTCTCAAACAGGGAAAACAAGGTTTTATATTACTATTTGTTAATAAATAAGTTATACAAGTTATTCCTACACTGTTTCCATTTATTTTTAATTTGAAACACATTCAAAACACAATAACCTCTTAAGCAGCTTTGGTTAATTTTCAGATTGCAATTTTCCAAACAACCTCTTCAGGAAATAAAATTACGGTATAACAACATCTGAGCCATAAAAATGAGTTTAAATTAACGTTGAACTTCTTTTTTCTTTTTTAAGAAGACAGCATTACAGTACCTTATTACAGTGTGGGCTGTAACTATATATGCTTACTCAAATCCCAAAAACGAATGAGTTTAAATTACTACGTAGCGTAGGGTGACCATATTTTGATTTCCAAAAAAGAGGACACTCGGCCGGCCACGACATAACCTACTTAAATGATACTCGCAGTTTACTCAAAAGATGCCTTATAATTTTAATATATTTAAAATTTATATGTATGGATAGAAGATTCAGTTATATTACAAAATAATATCTCTCAAAGACAGAAATTCAGATAGGCCCCAATAGGGGACACATACACACACTAGAGTGTGGCGATCTGAGCCCAATGGTATCCGACGGGTCGGCCGGGTTTGGTCAAAAATGTAGCTATAAATTGTATTCGGGCTCGGGTCGGATTCGGTCAGCTTTCAGTGAAAATGTAGTGTAAAAATAAATAAAATCCTATTGTCTGTCCTGTTTATTGCTTGGGCACTGTTATTTACATGACAACACCTGAACATAACACACACAGACACACATTGGCTGTTTGTTTCTACCTCTCCCCTCGCTGGAAGTCTTGGACCTCGCCTCCGCCTTGATTAAACGCTGAAAATAAAATAAAAGAGGGAGACAGGTTTTTCCTATTTTATCTTATTTAGTTTTATTTCTACCTCTCCTCTTGCTAGAAGCGTCGAACCTCCCGCCTCCCGCTCCCGTCTCAAACACGGAGGTCTCCCTCTCCGCAGCTGACCACCCATGGCGCACGCCCGGCCTGTTAAATAGCCTGTAACCACTGTGTGACACAAACTCAGTGCTTTGGTCATTAAATAATGTCGGGCTCGATTCAGGTTCGGACAGAAATATGCTGCCCGTGCCGCACTCTAACACACACACACACAAACACACGGAAAACCGGACATTATCATCAGTTTATAAAAGACCCCCGGACACCCCGGGCAAAAGAGGACGTTTGGTCAGCCTAACGTAGCGCCATCTTGTGGGTCAAATTACCTATGTCAGCATTTACCTTGGTCTATAGGTCGCACCGGTCTATAACCCGCACCCAACTTTTTAGATGAAAAAAAAGGGAAAAAAAGTGCGACTTATACACCAAGTTCTACGGTGTTTCACAGTTTTTCTCACACCGCTGTAGCAATCCTATACTGCCCTCGTGCGGTTAGAAGCTGAATTGCATGTCAAATAAAGGGGGGAATAAGACGGCGAATAGTAGTAGTCGCATTAAAAAAAATCGATTTTTCAAAAACAAAAACGACTATTCGAAATTCGAAAATTGTGACCCATCCCTACTCCAAACCCAATAAGGAGTATGCAGGAACAACCTTTTCCTGTCCCATCGTTTAAGTGAAAATGGGTTCTTTTTCCTGTGGTGTTCAACTTCCGCATGAGATCTTCTGAACAGAATGTAGCTGAACTTCCAGGGTCCAAAAATGCATAGGTCTGCACAACCTCATTTCCCTTGGTGGACTTGACCTGCACCGGCACAATAGAAAGAATACAGCGATCTTTTCCAGCCCCTGTACACCCACATGTCTGAGGAAGAGTTGATGGTTTAACTCTTGGTGACCCATTTGTTAGTTCCAATTCCACACTTGCCTTCTTGATATGGAGCACAGTGGGATGTTGTTGATCACAAACCTCACAGATCAAGCGCTTACTACAGACCTGGCTTATGTGTCCAGTGCATAAGCATCCAAAACAAATGCCTTTCTCCTTTAGAAAGTGAATCTTGTCTCTGTGCTTCTTACCTTTAAATTGCTGGCATTTCTCTAAAGGGTGAGCATGTGAACAACAACAACTTGGGCTTTCCTGTTTCTTAGAGCCATTAGCAGTAGCTTTATTTTCAACAGCATCCATAGGTGTTACTGTAATGGCAAAACTGCTTCCTTTAACTCCACTCCTTGACTGTAGCTTGAACTTGTTGGTCGTATTCAAGCTAACAGGTTTTGGTGATACAGCGTCAATATCTCCAAAGATTGGGTCAGAAAGGATTCTCACATGCCTCTCAAGAAATGCAACCACATCATAGAAATGAGCTCTGTCCCTGGAGGCTTCCATAATGTCATGGGCCCTAGCTCTCCATCGTTCCCTGAGCTTGAATGGCAATTTGGAAATGATCATTCTCATATAAGTTGGCAAATCCAACTCCTGCATGTAATGAAGTTCCTCCATTACATTACAACATCCATGTAAAAACTAGGGATCGACTGATATGGGTTTTTTTGGGTCGATACCGATACTGATTATTAGTAGTCAAGGAAACCAATATGTAGATATATTTAGATATATATATTTAGAACCGATATTCATTTGCAGTAAAAATTAAAATTTTGGTGTCAAAATTTAGAATAACACACCTGGGATTAGAATGAATACAACAGTATACTGTTTGTTTGTTTTTGTACACTGAAAATCTGTGATACAAAGACCTTGAACTTTTGTAGAATAACACAAACTCTGACGCGAATCTTGGTTGAAACGGTTGGTTGTTTTTTTATATAAAAAACAAAAAGTGCAGAGATCTCTTAAAGTTCACTGAAAATGAAATGGCTCCCTGATTTTTTTATAAGATCAAAGTAAAAACTGAACTGCACAGTACTGAAATTTGAGTCTCGGCAATAAGTTAAATTACCTAAAAACAAAATGTTCAGGGATCTTCTAGCAGCATTTATAAAAGTTCACTGAAATAAATAACAGTTAATTAATGATGTCTTATGTTCTCTCTCAGGTACATCTGATCCAGCCTGATTAAGTGCAAACCAATAAAGAGGGTGGCAGGAACAGGAACCTTGGCTCACTTCATTTATTGATAGCTTTAGTAGTTATTACTTTTCAGATTTTTTTTTTTTTCCATCACAACATCAAATAGCATAATTAGTTTATAAATAAAGATTAAACTTTCAGTGGTTACCAGACTTATTTTTATTAAAATAATTTGTAATTACATGTATTTAATATACCAGTCACATTTCATTTTTTCAGCAAAATGAGTACTTTTACTTCAATGCCAAGTAAACTTAATTGATATTCTTCTATACTTTTTAAATGCATGTCTAAATGAACTAATGAAGCCTACAAAACAACTTCACATCAGTTGCTGAAG
>NC_135753.1:1387500-1392500 GCF_041903045.1 Epinephelus lanceolatus | reverse complement strand
TCTTAGCTATCTGAGAAGATCAAATACATTGTTTCTGGTGCCTAACTGTTTCCCAAGTATATTAGTGCATGTGTGAATGAATAAACGAGAGGCATTAACGTAAATTTCTTTGAAGAAAGGCGCTTTATGAAATTAAGTCCATTCACTTCTATTAGTTTACAGCGCAGCCTTGCCACATCCAATATGGCGGCGACGTTGACGTACGGCTCAGCGCTCGATGCGGCGTCTATGTATATATGTCTATGGCGTGCATGTACACAGACACACACACACACACAGACAGTCCATGTCAACATAGCTGCACACAGACAACAGTTTCTTCTCAGCGCGACACACACACACACACACACACACACACACACACACACACACAAGCGCGCCATACCAACTATACACAGCTGAAATGCACTGAAGTAAACTTCTACATGTCCGTTAGCTTTAGCAGCCGATGTGAAGTAGTTTTAGACAACATTATTGTTTCTAATGGCTGCCCGTTGTGACGGGGGGGACAGACACTGAGATACAGTATGAAGATGGCATGTTTATCAAGGATCAACAATGGTGTCTTCAGCATAGAGGATTTCTTATTGCAACTTCAACATTTTCTGTTGCCTTGCCTTCAAACATCACACTGCTGCTTCACGGAGCAGTCCTCTCTCTCCTCCTCTCTCTCTCTGTGTCGCTGCAGCGCTGCATCTACCTTCAGTGTTGATTGGCTGTCACTCACTTGTGCCGTGTAGCCAATCAGTGGGGTCCATAGGCGGGACATTTGTTACACAGCACAAAGTGTAATTAAAATAAACGTATTTTATTGGCTATCTGTGGAAAAAACGGCCGATGCCGATTATCATAAAAATGCTGAATATCGGCCGATATTATCGGCAGTGCCGATTATTGGTCGATCCCTAGTAAAAACAAAGCACAGGCTTGCAGAGCTTTGACATCCTCGGACTTGATTGCTGGCCAAGCTAAAGCCTTTTCTGTATGCAGCTGAAATCTTGTAATCATTTCCAAAATGCTCTTGTAGAAGCCCCTTTGCCACAATATAGCCACGTTCGGGAGCCATGTGCTGACAGCTACGAACCAACTCCTTTGGCTGTCCTCTCGTGAACTGTTCCAAGTAGTACAAGCAGTCAACTCTGCTAGCTTTGTCCTCCACTCCTTGCTCAAATGCTTTAATGAAAGCTTTATATTGAAGCGGATCTCCTTCAAATACAGGAATGTCTCGTGTAGGAAGAGACAGTAAGCGCTGCTAGTGAAAAAGAGCAGCTGTGATTTTATTTTGTTTGTGCATAATAGCAACCACATTTCCAGATTTGCATTTGAGTTTGCTTTGGTTTAACATCCATTACTGTCTGTTTATGCTGTAGCAATGACCAATCCTTTTGCTGTGTTTTCCCTGCTACAGGCTCATATTCCTTGGCCGCGGGGTTGAGAGTGCTGAGCGGTTCCAGCTTCCTCCTTTCCCTTTCCAAGTACAAGTTCATGCCATTTGGTGCATGAGAGGAACCAAAGCCTGAGTTAGCAGTAGATGCTGCTAGATGCTGTTTCCAGTTTGAGCTGTTCCTTTCTCCTCCTTATTTGCTGCTCCTGTTCATCCAATGCATGTTGTTCCTTTAAAGCCATCATTCGAGCAATAAGTGCAGCTCTTTCTGCTTCTGCTTTAATTTGTGCAGAGGAAGTGGTACTTGATTTGTTACTGATGTTACTTTTGTTTTAATGTTTACCCACATAGGACACATTATCATCAGGATTAATATCATCATTGTGACCATGTGCTCCAACATGGCCCCTGCAGCTCTGACACACTAAACACCAAACAAAGGATATTCAAACAACTTGTGTTTGTGTGGTGTCCCTGGGGGTGCACACCCAGGGTTACCAAACTCAACATTATTTAACACCTAGCTTGAAATATCACCTTTGTTCAACAGTCATTTTTCCACACAACATTATGATTAACATCATCATGATCATCACCGTTTTCAGGTTAACCTTCATTTTCAAACACGCCTTCACTTTCCAAAACCCACTCGATTACTGGCAATAAATTCATTATTGAACATCATTTTTGCCTTAAAGCTATAGTTGGTAATGTTGGAGAGCTAGCAAGATTTGAAAGTGGCACCTCCTCTAAGCTCCACCACCCTCCTCCCCCTCCCGTCAGTGCTCCGTCCAAAGCCACGCCCCCACAAACATGAACGCGCATTCTGCAGTAGACTGACAGAGAAGCTAATGTTAGCATTGGGCTAATACGAGCTACAAAAGTAGCTAAGTTGGCTAACGTTACATATTTCATGAAAATAACAAATCTCCCTGAAGCAAAACAAATAATTACCTGTCTAACAGAAAGACAGCAACCTCTGCATCACTTTTCAGGCCCTTCAGCTCCCTCAGTTGTCTCCACCGTTCAAAAGCTGCACCGATGTTGACTATGGTTTGTCCTCTCGCTTTATCCAAAGCCTTTTTCGTCACAGCCTTTTCTGCCTCCGACTTTCTTTTCTTAGCCTGTTTAGCGGGGCAAGCCGTTATAAGTAACGCTGGAAGTGGTACTTTTGGCTGCATTTTCTCTGCCATTGTTCAGCAAACTTATTCTCCTGCTAACTCTGTATTTCTGCTGAGGCAGGGCTCGACAGTGCGATCGTTTCACTCGCATTTGCGACTAAAAATAGGTGTGTGCGAACTGTAAAAAATATTTAGGGGCACATGTGCGCATTAAAAAAATCAGCAGAAGCAGCCTATATTTTTGTCGATAAAAAAATATGATAATCTAACCGCAAATATTGGAGGAACTCCAGCCGCCTTCCCTCTTCCCTCTTCCCTGTGTGACACGGTTATGGGCGGTTTTCCAAGCCACTGTCGGCACAATGAATGTAAGTCCCACTGTTGGCAGGGTGGAAATAAGTCAAAGTGTGGCAGAGGCAGGGACGGCTTTTGCTATGGGCAATGTGGGCGACCGCCCAGGGCGCAATCTATGTGAGGGCGCACGAGCGCTCTCCAAAAAAAAAAAAACAACTCGCCAGTTTTCTAGACTACTGCTCATTTCCACGTCAAGTTAGTGGAGTGGGCGCTGGTGCGCCCCTATTATCACAGCGGTTGTGGGTTGAACGGGGGTCACAGACAGGAATACGGCGGAGGATCATAGTGCACAAGATAACGGCTTGCCGGCGACAGAGAAGTCCGACTCCAGGTCCAGTAATTTCCTCTTTCGTTGGTGTCATGACTGCCCAGTAGTACCTGAACAGCCGAGCCGTGGCGGCACACAGGTAGGCTATGTGGCGTGTCAGAGGGGAAACGAGCCGTTCACTTCTCTCTTTGTGGCAGGTAACGGCCCACAAACCTCACCACACTTTAGGGACTGTTCTTTACTTATGAAGGGACTGTCAGGGGAGGAGGGTGGCTGGTTGATTTTTATTTTATTTATTTATTTTATTTTGATCCCCCCTATGTTAATCACTTATTGATGCAGTTAAGGACTGTTCTCCACGGCCAGGCTGTCGGCTGGGTGGGAATAAGTCAAAGTGTGGCGGAGAAGAGGGACCAGGAAAAGCGGCGGACCTCCGGGGAAGCCTGCTCCGTTCTCCCCGCAGTTAGGGACCGCTCGCCACAGTACCGTTGCTGACCCGGCGACGAACAAACCCGCACCCAAACCGCAAACCCGCGCATCAGGCCAATTAGTACCGCAACCCGGTCCGACCCGTTGAAACACGACCCGCAGCCCGACTCGTAACCCGGATTTAAAGTAATCATTTTGGGTCATATTGGCTGAATATTGAACAGCATATTGCCACAGTTAAGGTGCCAGTAAGTAAACAACGGCCTGAATGAAGCAGCTCTCACAATAAAAACCTGACTTCAGCTCTATGATCAACCCTCTGTGCTCTTCTCCCATACGAGTGTAAAAGCATTCGTTTGTTACGTTTAATACTTTTAAACTTTTAATCTATGTAAAGGAACTTTACATGTGTAATAATAGACTTACTTTCTGTCCAGAGCGACGTTCAGCAGTTACGAGCCGTCACGTGTTTTTAGAATCCATCGAGGAGAGAAGTAATCCATCAGGGAAACACTTCAGAAACATTATAAAGTGATAGTTGTACGTTTTATCCACTTATTTCTCAAATACCTAAATAATTATTTACTGTTTTGGAAGCGGTGCTTGTTAGACGGTGGCAGCCATGTTGATTCTCTCGTCCAATCACAAATTGTGCTATTAGATGGTGAAACTCGTGTAAACAGCTGAACCAATGACCGTTGCAAAATAGCAGCAGCGATCCTCAGAGAGTAAATAATGACCAAGATAGTTATCGGTAGTTTACCAAACTAATGACTGATGTGTTTATCTAAAACCCGCGATCCGACCCACGTTATTTTTTCCACCCAGATCCGAACCCGGGAAAAAATGTTTTTTTAAAAACCACCTGCAAATCAGCTGTTTTTGCGGGTACCCGGGTACCCGACCCAGTGCAGGACTCTGGCTGCTGGGCAGGGTGGAAAAAAGTCCTGCAGAGATTCAGAGGACCTGGAGAATGTTTTAGGATAGTAATAACATTATATAAGATAATCATATTGCAAAGATAATATATATAAGACAATAACATTAAAGACCAAATTAAATTGCAATACTTTTTCAAAACTTGATGATTTTACCTTTCTGTACATTTTGTATACAAATTCATTAAATAATTTTGCTTGTAAATGTCTATTTGCATCACGTTTATTACGGAAAACACATTATTTGATCAATTTACATTGTGCCCCTAAAGTTCTTTTGCGCTCCTTTCTTTTTCAACTTAGGAGCACATGTGCTCCTTGGGAAAAAAGTTAGCGTCAAGGCCTGTGAGGAGTGTGCTGAATATTTCCGGCAACAGTGACACGTTATGAGTGCACACAGGAAGGAGGGAGGGACAGAGGGGGGCGTGGGCAGGACCAGAGTGATATATAAGGACGAGACATGAAGGCATTTGACTGGTTCTTTCCACACGAGGCAGGGATTGGTC